>NC_092038.1:77920709-78058587 GCF_003086295.3 Arachis hypogaea | reverse complement strand
CACTCATTCATGATCGGAATCCTACTCGAACACCACAGACAAGGTTGGACTTTCCGGACTCCCAGGATCCTACTCGAAACACCACAGACAAGGTTGGACTTTCCGGATCCAGATGAATGCCGCCAACTATCTAACTTATACCACGAAGATTCTGTTGGGGAATCTAAGAGATATACATTCAAGCTCTGTTGCATGTAGAACGGACATGGTTGTCAATCACGCGCGTTCATAATTGAGAATGATAATGAGGGTAATCTGACTCATCACATTCATCATGTTCTTGGGTACGAATGAATATCTTGGAATAAGAATAAGAGAGAATTGAATAAAAGAAGATAGAATTTCATTAATACTTGAGGTACAGCAGAGCTCCACACCCTTAATCTATGGTGTGCAGAAACTCCACCGTTGAAAATACATAAGCAAAGAGTCCAGGCATGGCCGAATGGCCAGCCCTCTCTAACGTGATCACAGGATCAAAATACAATCCAGGATGTCTAATACAATAGATAAATGTCCTATATATACTAGACTAGCTACTAGGGTTACATGAGTAAGTAATTGATGCATAAATCCACTTCCGGGGCCCACTTGGTGTGTGCTTGGGCTGAGCTTGATGAATTCACGTGCTAAGGCATATCTTGGCGTTTAACTCTGAGTTATGACGTGTTTTGGGCGTTCAACTCCGGATCATGACGTTTTTCTGGCGTTTAACTCCAGACAGCAGCATGAACTTGGCGTTCAACGCCAAGTTACGTCGTCATTCTTCGAATAAAGTATGGACTATTATATATTGCTGGAAAGCCCTGGATGTCTACTTTCCAACGCCGTTGAGAGCGCGCCAATTGGAGTTCTGTAGCTCCAGAAAATCCATTTCGAGTACAGGGAGGTCAGATTCCAACAGCATCAGCAGTCCTTTTGTCAGCCTTCTTCAGAGTTTTGCTCAAATCCCTCAATTTCAGTCAGAATTTACCTGAATCACAGAAAAGCACACAAACTCATAGTAAAGTCCAGAAATGTGAATTTAACATAAAACTAATGAAAACATCCCTAAAAGTAGCTCAAACTTACTAAAACTATATGAAAACAATGCCAAAAAGCGTATAAATTATCCGCTCATCACAACACCAAACTTAAATTGTTGCTTGTCCCAAGCAACTGAAAATCAAATAGGATAAAAAGAAGAGAGTATACTATAAAGTCCAAATATCAATGAATATTAATTTAATTAGATGAGCGGACTTGTAGCTTTTTGCTTCTGAACAGTTTTGGCATCTCACTTTTTCCTTTGAAGTTTAGAGTGATTGGCTTCTCTAGGAACTTAGAATTTCAGATAGTGTTATTGACTTTCCTAGTTAGGCATGTTGATTCTTGAACACAGCTACTTTATGAGTCTTGGCTGTGGCCTAAGCACTTTGTCTTCCAGTATTACCACCGGATACACAAATGCCACAGACACATAACTGGGTGAACCTTTTCAGATTGTGACTCAGCTTTGCTAAAGTCCCCAGTTAGTGGTGTCCAGAGCTCTTAAGCACACTCTTTTGCTTTGGATCACGACTTTAACCACTCAGTCTCAAGCTTTTCACTTGGACCTTCATGACACAAGCACATGGTTAGGGACAGCTTGATTTAGCCGCTTAGGCCTGGATTTTATTTCCTTGGGCCCTCCTATCCATTGATGCTCAAAGCCTTGGATCCTTGCTACCCTTGCCTTTTGGTTTTAAGGGCTATTGGCTTTTTCTGCTTGCTTTTTCTTTCTATTTTATATTTTTTTTCGCCATTTTTTTTTTCACTGCTTTTTCTTGCTTCAAGAATCAATTCATGAATTTTTCAGTTCATCAATAACATTTCTCTTTGTTCATCATTCTTTCAAGAGCCAACAATTTTAACACTCATAAACAACAAGATCAAAAATATGCACTGTTCAAGCATTCATTCAGAAAACAAAAATTATTGCCACCACATCAATATAATTAAATTAAATTCACTAATAATTTCGAAAATTATGTACTTGTTGTTCTTTTGAATTAAAACATTTTTCTTTTAAGAGAGGTGAAAGACTAATGGATTTTATTCATAGCTTTAAGGCATGGTTTACACACTAATGATCATGAAGTAGAAACACAAAAACATAGATAAACATAACACTTAAAAACCGAAAACAGAAAGAAAATAAAGAACAAGGAATGAATCCACCTCTTAGTGGCGTCTTCTTCTTGAAGGACCAATGATGTTCTTTAACTCTTCTATGTCCCTTCCTTGCCTTTGTTGCTCCTCTCTCATAGCTCTTTGATCTTCTCTTATTTCTTGGAGAGTGAGGGCGTGTTCATGGTGTTCCACCCTTAGTTGTTCCACGTTTTGGCTCAAGTCTTCTAAGGAGGTACTGAGTTGCTCCCAATAGTTGTTGGGAGGAAAGTGCATTCCATGAGGCATTTGTTGATGAACTTCCTCATGTTCTCCTTGGGGGCCGTGAGGGACTTCCCTTGTTTGCTCCATCCTTTTCTTGGTGATGGGCTTGTCTTCTTCAATGGAGACATCTCCATCTATGATAACTCCAGCTGAATAACATAGATGGCATATGAGGTGGGGGAAGGCTAGCCGTGCCATGTATGAAGGCTTGTCAGCTATTTTGTAGAGTTCATTGGCTATGACTTCATGAACCTCTACTTCCTCTCCAATCATGATGCTATGAATCATGATTGCCCGATCCACAGTAACTTCAGATCGGTTGCTTGTAGGGATGATGGATCTTTGGATGAACTCCAGCCATCCTCTAGCTACAGGCTTGAGGTCCAGTCTTCTTAGTTGGACTGGTTTGCCTTTGGAGTCTACTCTCCATTGGGCGCCTTCCACACAAATGTCCATTAGGACTTGGTCCAACCTTTGGTTGAAGTTGACCCTCCTTGTGTAGGGGCGTTCATCACCTTGCATCATGGGTAGATGAAACGCCAACCTTACATTTTCCGGACTGAAATCTAAGTATTTCCCCCGAACCATTGTGAGATAGTTCTTTGGATTCGGGTTCATACTTTGATCATGGTTCCTAGTGATCCATGCATTAGCATAGAACTCTTGAACCATCAATAATCCGACTTGTTGCATGGGGTTGGTTATGACTTCCCACCCTCTTCTTTGGATCTCATGTCGGATTTCCGGATACTCATTCTTTTTGAGCTTGAAGGGGACCTCAGGGATCACCTTCTTCTTTGCCACAACATCATAGAAGTGGTCTTGGTGGCTCTTGGAGATGAATCTCTCCTTTTCCCATGATTCGGAAGTGGAAGCTTTTGCCTTCCCTTTTCCTTTTCTTGAGGAAACTCCGGTCTTGGGTGCCATTGATGGTGAATGAAAAATAAAAAGCTAGGCTTTTTACCACACCAAACTTAAAATTTGCTCGTCCTCGAGCAAAAAAGAAAAGAAGAGTAGAAGAAGAAGAAGAGAATTTGGGTAGAGAAGGAGAAGAGGGGTTCGGCTATATGAGAGAAGAAGGGGTTATGTTGTGTGAAAATGAAGAAGAAAAGGGAGGTATTTATAGGGAGGGGGGAAGGGTTAGGTTTCGGCCATTTTGGGTGGGAATGGGTGGGAAATTGAATTTGAATGTAGTGGGGGTAGGTGGGGTTTATGGGGAAGAGGAGGTTGATGTGAGTGGTGCATGGGGTAATTGGGAAGAGAAATTGATGTGATTGGTGAAGGTTTTTGGGAAGGGTGACATTGAGAATGAGATTTGGATTAGGAGAGTGTGAATAGGATTAAAAGAAAAGGTAGGTGGGGATCCTGTGGGGTCCACAGATCCTGAGGTAGGGATCCTGTGGGGTCCACAGGTCCTGAGGTGAAAAGAAATACCATTCCTTCACCCTATAGGCGTGTAAATTGCCTTCATGCACCATTCTGGCGTTCAAACGCCCATCGGTGCATGTTCTGGGCGTTAAACGCCCATGTGATGCTTGATTCTGGCGTTGAACGCCAGTTTCAAGCTTGTTTCTGGCGTTCAGCGCCAGATTGTCCTCTGCGTGCGCATCCTGGCGTTAAACGCCAGGATGTAGCTTGTTTTGGGCGTTCAGCGCCAGGAAGATGCTCTGTTCTGGCGTTGAACGCCCGCCAGATGCATCTTCTGGGCGTTGAACGCCGGCCCGCGCGTCCTCCAGGGTGAAAAATTTTTTTCTTCTGTTTTTGACTCTGTTTTTAATTTTTTTGATTTTTTTCGTGACTCCTCATGATCATGTACCTAATTAAACACAAAAATAACAAAGAAACAAAATAAAATAAAATTAGATAAATAAAATTGGGTTGCCTCCCAACAAGCGCTTCTTTAATGTCAATAGCTTGACAGTGGCTCTCATGGAGCCACAGAGCAATCAAGTCAATGTTGTCTAGTCCCAACACCAAACTTAGAGTTTGGATATGGGGTTTGAACACCAAACTTAGAGTTTGGTTATGGCTTCACAACACCAAACTTAGAGTTTGACTGTGTGGGCTCTTCTTGACCTTGAACTGAGAGAAGCTCTTCATGCTTACTCTCTTTTGTCACAGAGGGATTGCCATGTGCTTGAAACACAAGGTATTCTCCATTTAATTGAAGGACTAACTCTCCTCTGTTGACATCTATCACAGCTTCTGCTGTGGCTAGGAAAGGTCTTCCTAGGATGATGCATTCATCATCTTCCTTCCTAGTATCTAGGATTAGGAAATCAGCAGGGATGTAAAAGTCTTCAACTTTTACTAGCACGTCCTCTACTATCCCATGAGCTTCTCTCATGGATTTATCTGCCAATTGTAATGAGAACAAGGCAGGTTGTACCTCAATGATTCTTAGCTTCTCCATTACAGAGAGTGGCATAAGGTTTATCCCTGACCCAAGATCACATAGAGCTTTCTCAAAGCTCATGGTGCCAATGGTGCAAGGTATTAAGAACTTGCCAGGATCTTGTTTCTTTGAGGTAGAGTTTCCTGAATCCAAGTTTCTAATTCATTAATGAGCAAGGGAGGTTTACTTTCCAAAGTCTCATTACCAAACAGCTTGGCATTCAGTTTCATGATAGCTCCTAGATATTGAGCAACTTGCTCACTAGTCACATCTTCATCCTCTTCAGAGGATGAATAATTGTCAGAGCTCATGAATGGCAGAAGGAGATTGAATGGAATCTCTATGGTCTCTGCATGAGCCTCAGATTCCTCAGGATCCTTATTAGGAAGCTCCTTCTTGCTTGGAGGACGTCCCAGGAGTTCTTTCTCACTAGGATTTTCGTCCTCCTCCTCCTTTGTGCTTTCGGCCATGTTGACTAAGTCAATGGCTTTGCACTCTCCTTTTGGATTCTCTTCTGTATTACTTGGGAGAATACTGGGAGGAGTTTCAATAACTTTCTTACTCAGCTGGCCTACTTGTGCCTCCAAATTTCTAATGGAGGATCTTGTTTCATTCATGAAACTGAAGGTGGCCTTTGACAGATCAGAGACTATATTAGCTAAATTAGAATTATTTTGTTCAGAATTCTCTGTCTGTTGCTGAGAAGATGATGGATATGGCTTACTATTATTCAGCCTATTGCGTTCACCATTGTTAAAACCTTGTTGAGGTTTTTGTTGATCCTTCCAGGAGAAATTTGGATGATTTATCCATGATGGGTTATAGGTATTTCCATATGGTTCACCCAGATAATTAACCTCTGCCATGGCAGGGTTCTCAGGATCATAAGCTTCTTCAGAAGCTACCTCTCTAGTACTGTTGGATGCATGTTGCAATCCATTCAGATTTTGAGAGATCATGTTGACCTGTTGAGTCAACACTTTGTTCTGAGCCAGTATGGCATTCAGAGCATCAATTTCAAGAACTCCCTTCTTCTGAGGGACCCCATTATTCACGGAATTCCTCTCAGAGGTATACATGAACTGGTTGTTTGCAACCATGTCAATGAGTTCTTGAGCCTCTTCAGGCGTTTTCTTCAGGTGAATAGATCCACCTGCAGAATGGTCCAGTGACATTTTCGAAAATTCAGAGAGACCATAATAGAATATATCTAATAGGGTCCATTCTGAAAACATGTCAGATGGACATCTCTTGGTCAGCTGCTTGTATCTTTCCCAAGCTTCATAGAGGGATTCACCATCTTTTTGCTTGAAGGTTTGAACATCCACTCTTAGCTTGCTCAGCTTTTGAGGAGGAAAGAATTTATCTAAGAAGGCAGTGACCAGCTTATCCCAGGAGTCCAGGCTATCCTTAGGTTGTGAATCCAACCATATTCTAGCTCTGTCTCTTACAGCAAAAGGGAAAAGCATGAGTCTGTAGACTTCAGGATTAACTCCATTCGTCTTTACAGTATCACAGACTTGCAAGAATTCAGTTAAAAACTGATAAGGATCTTCAGATGGAAGTCCATAAAACTTGCAGTTTTGTTGCATTAATGCAACTAGTTGAGGCTTAAGCTCAAAGTTATTGGCTCCAATGGCAGGAATGGAGATGCTTCTTCCATCAAACTTGGATGTTGGCTTTGTGAAGTCACCAAGCATTCTCCTTGCATTATTATTATTATTATTTTCGGCTGCCATCTCCTTCTCTTGTTCGAAAATTTCTGAAAGGTTGTTTCTGGATTGTTGTAATTTAGCTTCTCTTAATTTTCTCTTCAGAGTCCTTTCAGGTTCTGGATCAACTTCAACAAGAGTGCCCTTTTCCTTGTTCCTACTCATAAGAAAGAGAAGAAAACAGAAAAGAAAGAGGAATACTCTATGTCACAGTATAGAGATTCCTTTATGTTAGTAGAAGAAGAAAGGGGTAGAGTGGAAAAGAAACACAACTGTGAGGATGGCAGAGATGTGAGGATGTGAATGAAGAGAGGTGAAGAGAAGTGTTAGTAATTAAATAATTAAATAGAAGAAGAAAAGAGAAAGAAATTTTCGAAAATAATTTTGAAAAAATGGTTAGTGATTTTCGAAAATTAAAGATGAGATGAGATTAAAATTAGAATTTAAAACAATTAAAAAGAATTTTTGAAAAAGAGGGAAAAGTAGTTAGGTGGTTTTGAAAAAGATAAGAAACAAACAAGGAGTTAGTTAGTTGATTGAAAAAGATTTGAAATCAAATTTTGAAAAAGATAAGAAGATAGGAGGTTAGATAAGATATTTTGAAATCAAATTTTGAAAAAGATAAAATTTTTGAAAAAGATAAGATAAAAGATAAAAAGATATATTTGAAAAAGATATTTAAAAAAAAAAGATTTAATTTTAAAAATTACTTAACTAACAAGAAACTACAAGATAAGATTCTAGAATTTAAAGATTGAACCTTTCTTAACAAGAAAGTAACAAACTTCAAATTTTTGAACCAATCACATTAATTGTTAGCTAATTTTCGAAAATTTGATAAAAAGATAAGAAAAAGATTTTGAAAATATTTTGAAAAATATTTTTGAAATTTTCGAAAATGCTAAAAAAAATGAAAAAGATATGATTTTTGAAAAAGATTTTGAAAAGATAAGATTTTTAAAATTGAAATTTTGACTTGACTTGTAAGAAACAACTAATTTTTAAAAATTTTTGACCAAGTCAACCCAAAATTTCGAAATTTTAGAGGAAAATAAGGAAAAGATATTTTTGATTTTTAAATATTGAATGAAAAACACAAAAATGACCCAAAACATGAAAATTTTGGATCAAGACACAAGATGCATGCAAGAATGCTATGAATGTCAAGATGAACACCAAGAACACTATGAAGATCATGATGAACATCAAGAACATAATTTTGAAAAATTTTTGATGCAAAGAAAACATGCAAGACACCAAACTTAGAAATCTTTAATGCATGAAAATTATGAATGCAAAAATGCACATGAAAAACAACAAAAGACACAAAACAAGAAATCATCAAGATCAAACAAGAGGACTTGTCAAGAACAACTTGAAGATCATGAAGAACACTATGAATGCATGAATTTTCGAAAACAATGCAAGAAAAATTTTAAAAGCATGCAATTGACACCAAACTTAAAAATTAACACAAGACTCAAACAAGAAACACAAAATATTTTTGATTTTTATGATTTTCTAATTTTTTTGTATTTTTATTGATTTTTTTCGAAAAACATTTTTGGAAAAACGAAAAATAAAAGAAAAATTTTGAAAAAGATTTTTGAAAAGAAAATTACCTAATCTGAGCAACAAGATGAACCGTCAGTTGTCCATACTCGAACAATCCCCGGCAACGGCGCCAAAAACTTGGTGGACGAAATTGTGATCACTTGTATGTATTTATAAAAGATGTATACTCTGAGGGCATTGTTTATTTTCTTCACAATCTCGTTCAACTAACCAGCAAGTGTACTGGGTCGTCCAAGTAATAACCTTACGTGAGTAAGGGTCGAATCCACAGAGATTGTTGGTATGAAGCAAGCTATGGTCACCTTGCAAATCTCAGTCAGGCAGAAAAAAGAGGAATTGTAATTATAATAATTAAAAAGGAATAATAAAAGGGATAGAACACTTATGCAGATTCATTGGTGGGAATTTCAGATAAGCGGATGGAGATGCTGTAGAGCCCAAGGACGCCTGCTCTCCTACTCCTTCTACTCAATCCTTCTTACTCCTTTCCATGGCAAGCTTTGTATAGGGGTTCACCATCAACTGTGGCTACTTTCATTCCTCACGGGGAAATAACCTGTGCGGCTGTCACTCGCACAGCTAACCAGTCTGGAGGCATCACCCATGGCTGATGGCTACATCCCATCCTCGCAGTGAAAACTATGCAACGCACTCTGTCACAGTACGGCTAATCACCGGTTGGTTCCCGCTCCTACTGGAATAGAATCCCTCTTTTGCGTCTGTCACCAACGCCCAGCAGGTTAAAGTTTGAAGCACGTCACGGTCATTCATGATCGGAATCCTACTCGGAACACCACAGACAAAGTTGGACTTTCCGGACTCCCAGGATCCTACTCGGAACACCACAGACAAGGTTGGA
This sequence comes from Arachis hypogaea, assembly GCF_003086295.3. Classification (NCBI taxonomy): domain Eukaryota; kingdom Viridiplantae; phylum Streptophyta; class Magnoliopsida; order Fabales; family Fabaceae; genus Arachis; species Arachis hypogaea. Next base: position 78,049,634 of record NC_092038.1, on the reverse strand, counting down.
CTTTCCGGATCCAGATGAATGCCGCCAACTATCTAACTTATACCACGAAGATTCTGTTGGGGAATCTAAGAGATATACATTCAAGCTCTGTTGCATGTAGAACGGACATGGTTGTCAATCACGCGCGTTCATAATTGAGAATGATAATGAGGGTAATCTGACTCATCACATTCATCATGTTCTTGGGTACGAATGAATATCTTGGAATAAGAATAAGAGAGAATTGAATAAAAGAAGATAGAATTTCATTAATACTTGAGGTACAGCAGAGCTCCACACCCTTAATCTATGGTGTGCAGAAACTCCACCGTTGAAAATACATAAGCAAAGAGTCCAGGCATGGCCGAATGGCCAGCCCTCTCTAACGTGATCACAGGATCAAAATACAATCCAGGATGTCTAATACAATAGATAAATGTCCTAAATATACTAGACTAGCTACTAGGGTTTACATGAGTAAGTAATTGATGCATAAATCCACTTCCGGGGCCCACTTGGTGTGTGCTTGGGCTGAGCTTGATGAATTCACGTGCTAAGGCATATCTTGGCGTTGAACTCTGAGTTATGACGTGTTTTGGGCGTTCAACTCCGGATCATGACGTTTTTCTGGCGTTTAACTCCAGACAACAGCATGAACTTGGCGTTCAACGCCAAGTTACGTCGTCATTCTTCGAATAAAGTATGGACTATTATATATTTCTGGAAAGCCCTGGATGTCTACTTTCCAACGCCGTTGAGAGCGCGCCAATTGGAGTTCTGTAGCTCCAGAAAATCCATTTCGAGTGCAGAGAGGTCAGATTCCAACAGCATCAGCAGTCCTTTTGTCAGCCTTCTTCAGAGTTTTGCTCAAATCCCTCAATTTCAGTCAGAATTTACCTGAAATCACAGAAAAGCACACAAACTCATAGTAAAGTCCAGAAATGTGAATTTAACATAAAAACTAATGAAAACATCCCTAAAAGTAGCTCAAACTTACTAAAAACTATATGAAAACAATGCCAAAAAGCGTATAAATTATCCGCTCATCAGTTAGAGTAGAAGATCCTTTAAGAATATATTACCCTTTTGATATACTAAGGTTTCAAGTTTGGTTAAGGTTTTACATGTTATGCTTCATTGTTTAGATTGCTTTAAGCTTGAACACTCGTGATGGATATGGAGTCTAGGATTGCCTTCGGCATCTCGGGGTCTTACATCCTACATCACTGGGCACTGTTACCATACTGAGAACCTCCGGTTCTCATACCATATTTCTGTTGTGTTTTTCAGATGCAGATCGTGACCCACTTCGGTGAGTTGTCTGGTTGGTGACAGAAGCGCAGGATACAGACATCTCTCTTTTGAGTCTTTTGATTTATTTTAAACTTGTCTCTCACTTTAGTAGTTTGTTTGGCCTAGAGGCTTGTATTTGAGAGAACAAAACTTGTATAAGCTGTTTTTACTGTCTGGTTTCATATATGCTCTGTATATGGCTGGCCAGCTTAAACTCCGTGAGCTGTGGCTAGATTCTTATGATATTATACTACTATATTTTATTATATTACATTTGTTTCTGGAGCTTTAAGTTAGTAGCTTTGTTAGCACGCTTTGCGCTTTTCAAATCCTGTTTTGAGCTATATCCTTCATCGGGCTTCTAGATATTATTAATTCCTTCTATATATGATATGTATAAGCTTAGAACTATCGTAATCTTTGATTAACCTTTGCTTTACGATGTGTGGTAAGGCTTAGGCTAATGGGGTGTTACATTTAGTGGTATCAGAGCGGTTCGTCCTCGTGAGCCTGAGGGATGGACTGATTGTGCTTCATTGTATACTCTGGGTCATTTTTCTTCCATGCTATTTAGGTTATCTACTTGATATTTCATAGAATGCTTGTTTGTGAGTGCCTTTTTGGGATAATTGAAGCACTAGACCTTTGGTATTGAGACTGATCACCTTGATATCGAATGTTTGGTGTAGACAAGAACCCTAATGGCTACTCGCGGAGGAGGTCGTACACGTTCACGAAAAGAGAGTATGAATGAGCAACCGGCCGATAACCATGCCGAGTTCATGGCGGCAATGGCGAACCTTTGCAAACACCATGGAGGCTAACGCTGCTGCAACTCTGTAAGTTGTGCAGAGGTTAGGCTAGCCGACCGAAAACAGAAACAGGAATGGCAAAGAAAATGCAAATGACAATGCTGAAGGGAGCGGAGGTGACACGGGAGATGCTTGATGAGCGGATAATTTATACGCTTTTTGGCACTGTTTTTAGGTAGTTTTTAGTAGGATCTAGCTACTTTTAGGGATGTTTTTATTAGTTTTTATGCAAAATTCACATTTGTGGACTTTACTATGAGTTTGTGTTTTTCTATGATTTCAGGTATTTTCTGGCTGAAATTGAGGGACCTGAGCAAAAATCTGATAGGAGGCTGGAAAAGGACTACAGATGCTGTTGGATTCTGACCTTCCTGCACTCGAAATAGATTTTCTGAAGCTACAGAACTCCAAATGGCACGCTCTCAATTGCGTTGGAAAGTAGACATCTAGGGCTTTCCAGCAATATATAATAGTCCATACTTTATTCGAGTTTAGATGACGCAAATTGGCATTCAACGCTAGCTCCGTGCTGCATTCTGGAGTAAAACGTCAGAAACACGTCACAAAAACGCCAAAAGCACGTTACAACTTGGCGTTGAACTCCAAGTGAAGCCTCTGCACGTGTAAAGCTCAAGCTCAGCCCAAGCACACACCAAAGTGGGCCTCGAAAGTGGATTTCTGCACTTAGACTTATTTCTGTAAACCCTAGTAGCTAGTTTAGTATAAATAGAACTTTTTACTATTGTACTAAGAGTCTTTTTCCCTATTTTTGAATTCACATGCTATTTGGGGAGGCTGGCCATTCGGCCATGCCTAGACCTTACACTTATGTATTTTCAACGGTGGAGTTTCTACACACCATAGATTAAGGGTGTCGAGCTCTGCTGTTCCTTGAGTATTAATGCAAAGTACTGTTATTCTTCTATTCAATTCAGCTTATTCTTGTTCTAAGATATTCGCTGCACTTCAACATGATGAATGTGATGATCCGTGACACTCATAATCATTCTCACCTATGAACGCGTGACTGACAAGCACTTCCGTTCTACCTTAGATCGAGCGTGTATCTCTTAGCCTCCATTCCGAAAGATCGGAGTCTTCGTGGTATAAGCTAGAATTATTGGCAATCATTCCTGAGATCCGAAAAGTCTAAACCTTGTCTGTGGTATTTCGAGTAGGATCTGTAAAGGAATGACTGTGACGAGCTTCAAACTCGCGAGTGTTGGGCATAGTGACAGACGCAAAAGGATCACTGGATCATATTCTGACATGATCGAGAACCGACAGATGATTAGCCGTGCTGTGACAGCACATTTGGACCATTTTCACTGAGAGAATGGGAAGTAGCCATTGACAACAGTGACGCTTTATATACAGCTTGCCTTGGAAAGGAGTAAGAATGATTGGATGAAAGCAGTAGGAAAGTAGAGATTCAGAAGGAACACAGTATCTTCATGCGCTTATCTGAAATTCCCACCAATGAATTACATAAGTATCTCTATCTCTATTTTATGCTTTATTTATCTTTATATTCGAAAACCATTATAACCATTAGAATCCGCCTGACTGAGATTTACAAGATGACAATAGCTTGCTTCATACCGACAATCTCTGTGGGATCGACCTTTACTCAAGTAAGGTTTATTACTTGGACGACCCAGTGCACTTGTTGGTTAGTTGTGCGAAGTTGTGAAAAAGAGTGATATTACAATTGTGCGTACCAAGTTGTTGGCGCCATTGAGATCACAATTTCGTGCACCAATGCTCCGATGACCTTAGCAACTTTTCTCAAGGTGCATCCACCAAGTTTCAGAGGTTTAACAGATCCCACAGAAGTGGACAACTGGTTCCAAGAAATGGAGCGTGCGCTGCAGGCACAGCATGTCCCGCACAACCAATACGTGGAGTTTGCTGCTTATCAGCTTCGGGAAGAGGCTCAACATTGGTGGCAAGCAGAGTGCCACTTGTTACAGCTTCAAAATGCCGACGTTCCTTGGGATGTGTTCCAAACGGCCTTCTACAAGAAGTATTTTCCTGAGTCTGCAAGGGAAGCGAAAGAGATGGAACTTATGCAGCTAAAGCAAGGTTCTTTGTCTATGGCAGAGTATACGAGCAAGTTTGAGGAACTTTGTAGGTTCTCTAGGGTGTGTCAGGGTGCCCCGGAGACTTATGAAAGTTGGAAGTGTGTCAGGTATCAAAGTGGCTTGAAGGACGACATCAGAACAGCTGTGGCTCCTATGGAGGTCTGTATTTTCTCCGATCTGGTGAACAAGGTAAGAGTGGTTGAAGAGAACGTGAAGACGGTAGCCTCGTCAAGGGACATTCATGGAGTAAACACTAGGAGGGAATGCAACAACAACCTTGGACCAAGGGGACAAGACCTTAAGAAACATGGTGAAGAGAAGCGGTCAAGAGCTTATTCCCCTAATATGAAATGTCAGGAGTGTGGGAACTACCATCCGAATAGGCCATGCCATTTGGGTAGGAGACTATGTTACAAGTGTGGCGCACCAGGACATTTGGTTAGAGATTGTCCACTCCGAAGAACACATGAGGCGGGTCGATCACAACACAGGATAAGGTAATTACGAAGCCGATGACCAAACCTCAACTTATCTTCATAGTATAGGCTATTGTCGTTTGTATCGAAAAAGGTTTTAAAGCTTAGATTGATTTTTAAAACTGGTTTGAAATTATGGTTTGAATGATTTAGTTCTGAATACTAGGACTGGAACTTTTGATCAAATGACACGAATTTAAAAGGAAAGTGAGTCCTAAGATTTTGTTGACTTGTGATTTTAGTTGTAAATTTAGCTTATCAAAAAGGGATTCAAATTTAAAGGTTTTGATTTAAAGGTTTAAATGAATTTAGGAAAATCCGGCTTTAAGATGATTGGTTTACAAAAAAAAGTTTTTGACTCTTTGATAATGTTTTAACAATGGTCTCATTTAGATTGAACTTGTTTTAAAGATTTTGAAAAATATTACAAAACCGGTATTTGATTTAAAAAAAAATTTCGGATTCGTAATGATGATAATCAGAGTAACTTAGTGAAAGTTGTACGCTAAGTTGTCAAAGGGTGAGTTCTGGAAGGAAGGAGTGAAGCTCTTAGGTCATGTGGTGAGCGAGGGAGGAATAGCTGTAGATCCTTCTAAGGTAGAAATGGTGATGGGATGGGAAAGGCCGACAATAGTGACGGAAGTCAGAAGCTTCCTGGGTTTAGCTGGATATTACCAGAGATTTATTGAAGGATTTTCTCGGATTGCATTACCGATGACTAAGTTGACAAGAAAGGAAGCACCTTTTGTTTAGATGTCAGAGTGTGAAGGAAGCTTTCATACTTGGAAGCAGAAGTTAACTTCAGTGCCTGTTTTAATCTTGTTAGAACCGCATGAACCATTCGAAGTATAATGTGATGCTCCTCTGAAGGGTTTAGATTGCGTATTGATGCAACACCGGAATGTGGTAGCTTACGCGTGGCGTCGGCTGAGACCGCATGAAGTAAACTACCCAACACATTACTTGGAGTTAGCGGCGATTGTGTTTGCACTGAAGATTTGGAAGCACCACTTGTATGGAGAGAGGTTTAGCATCCTTTTCTAATCATAAGAGTCTCAAGTACATCTTTGATCAGAAAGAGCTTAATATGCGTTAGAAAAGATGGATGGAGTTGCATAAGGACTATGATTCTGAAATGAGTTATCACCGTGGAAAGGCGAAGGTGGTCACAGACGCCTTGAGTCAGAGGTCTTTAACAATTGCTTGGATGAAAATCAAGGAAGGAGAGCTAGTGGATAAGTTAGTGGATCTTAAGTTGGATATTGGTGAAGTTACCGGAAAAGCTTGTTTGGGCCAGTTGCAGATTTTAATGCACGTTTAAGACGGAGAATTTAGAAGGCTTAGCAAGATGAGCGGAAGCTTCAGAAATTATTCCAACCAGTCGGTGATAAGAGGCGTGGGGATTTCACTAAGGATGATGAAGGGTTATGGAGATATAAGGGGAGGATTTGCATATCGGATGTCGGGAGGTTGAGACAAGACTTGTTGTCGGCGGCTCATTACAGTGAATTTGCTATTCATCCCAGAAATACGAAGATGTAGTATGACTTAAAGAAGATGTTCTGGTGGCCTGAGATGAAAGGTGATGTAGCTACAGCGGCATCCAAGTGTTTGACGTGTTAGAAGGTGAAGATAGAGCATCAGAAGTTGTCAAGAATGATACAGCCTCTTGAGATCCCTCAGTGGAAGTGGGAAGGAATCGCGAGGGATCTTGTGACCAGTTTGCCAAGGACTAGGCTGGGATTTGATACGGTTTGGGTGATCGTGGTTCGCTTAAACAAGTCCACTTATTTTCTGCCTATCCGAGTGAACTGTTCTATGGAGGAGTTGGCGAGAGAGAACATCGACATGGTAGGATGATGGTGAACGAGATGTCTTGGCAACTTGTTGGATTAGCAACGTTGAGAGTAGGATGCTTCATGGAGAATATATATATCCCATCTCGTGATTCGGATTTTCGAGGGCGAAAATCTTTTAAGGAGGGGAGGATGTAAGAACTTGAGTTTTCATGAATAAAATTATTTAAATGCCCAAATTAAATTCCAAAAAGTTAGGATGAGAATTTGGGGATTTAAATATGATTTTTGGACTCAGTAGGTCCTTCCGAGTTAGAAAATGTGTTTTCTGCGAAAAACCATGAAAAACAGTGAACCAACAGTCGAACCTCTTAGAAATATATTAGAAATGGAAAACCGGGCGTTAGTGTTAAAGGTTTGGCCCAAAGTTGGGCCAAATGGGCTAAAAACGCTAACGGGTTGGATCGGGTCCAAGTTAGGCCCAAACCCAACATATAAAAGGGTTCATTAATGAACCCAAACACTCATAACACTCACATAAACACACTCACACAGCTGAAGAGAAGAAGAAGAAGAGAAACCCCAAGAGCACTATTCATCCATCTCTTCTCTTTGTAATATCTTGAGCTACAGTGCTCTGATTTGTGTGCCATCAGTGGCTACGCGTTCCTTGTGATGAGCCCTACAAAACCCATATAAGAAACTGGTAAAAAAGCTCAAATCCCTTTAATGAATCCTTTCAATCAAATTTAATTCAAAAGGATAGTCACAAATCAAAGCAAATATAAACCGAGAGTATTTAGACTCCCGGGTCGTTCTCCCTAGGAACTAGTGACAACAAGTGCATACAATTTTGGTTGTGAAAAGCAAAGGGGTTTTCAATGATTGAAGTAAATAAGTAAAGAGATAAAAGAACATGACAAAATTGCAATTAATAAACTAGTAAAGGAATAAAAGAACTATGTATGTAATATAAACAAGTAATGCTATAAAGTGATGGAAAAGGTAGTTCAAAACATAAATGAAACCTTGACTTGGAATGAGTTATAGAATCCCTTCCTTGCCATAACTACAACTATGATAATTATGATGGATTAATCTCACTAAGTCAACCCTTAACATCGAAGGATAAGTTAAGTAAGCATAGTTGTAATTAATCCACAAATCCCAGCTAACTTACCAAATTAATTGGTAAAAAGCTAGCGTTAGTGGAAACAATAACAACTAACAACCCAAGAATTATCACTAAATGTGGGACATTATGACTCTAGTAATCCATAAACTCATTTTCCCCAAGCCAAAGGATGAAAATTACCCCATAACTAAGATTGGCATTTTATCGAACACATAGAGGGCATAAACATAAAACATGGCGAAATTGGGAAAATGGTAAAAGCTATGAACCATAAATGATCAAAATCAATAAAAGCAACTTAAGCAAGAAAATTTTTGTGGGATGTTGCAAGAAAATGTAAGCAAACAGAGTTTGCTCCACAACACCAAACTTAAGCTTTGCTTGTCCCAAGCAAATCAATGTGAGTAGGCCTGTTATGAATTGAGACCTTGGTCTTGAATTAATGCAACATGACTAAGGGTAGGACTAAGTGCTCAACACATGTATGAATATTTTAATGTCATAAAGAACTCTTAGATCTTTGAGGGTTCTTTCAAGTATAAGCTTTAGGGATCCTTTCTATTGATTGTCACCTTGAAGTAGTAAGAGTTGTTTAACTTTCTTTTTGGTTGTGCTTTCTTGACCAGGACTCCAAGTGTTTTGTCTCAAGACAACCATTTAATTAGGCTTTCAATTAGCACTTCCAAACCAGTTGGTTTTAGGGTATTAGGTGTTGAAACACTCCTAAGAATTTACTTGCCCAGGTCTCTTCTTGACACATCTTCACCACAAGCATATACTAGGATCTTTAACTCTTTTTGAGCTTTTTAATGTTTCTTTCCCATCCTAGTAGTTGATGCTCAGAGCCTTGGGTCTTTATTGCTTACTACTTCTTGGTTCTATGGATATTCAAGGAGCACCCCTTACTCTTTCTTGTTATACCTTCTAAGACTAGTTACTTTCCATGACTCATTTTCTTTTTAGTTCATTCAAGGTTCTACACTTAGTTCCTTGTTTCTTAGCTTCTTGAATGATCTCTCTTGGCCTTGGTCTCTCTTACTCTTGTTTTTGCACAGCTCACATCAACACTTATGGAGACAAGCTCTACTTTATTTATGTTGAAAAGGAAGACTTGAAATACATTGCATTTTCTTTCTTGTAGATTAAAGGACTCATAAAGAACTTCAAGCATGAAATAAAGCTAAGAAGAAAACATAAACTACCCTAGCATGACTATTTATTCTTAACAGAAAGTAAATCAAACAAAAGCTTAAACATGATTCAGAAATTAGAGAGTGTCAACCATGGGAATTAACAACCTTGAGCAGCTTAAATCTTCAGTTTCATTGGCCCCTTTCCTTTCTCCTTTTTCATGGAATGGGAGGAGTCATCTTCTTCCTTCTTGGAGGACCCTTCTTGTACTTGAGTGTCCTTAGGCTTCCAAAATCCAAGCCTTCTCATATTTCTTTCATCCTCGTTATGTTTGGCTAGAATCTCCTCATGTCTAGCGCTTAATTCCTCCATCCTTGTGCAATGCTGAATCACTTGTGCAATGCTGAATCACTTCTGCCTCTTCTTATTCTTCTAGTTGTTATTGCATATGAGCATGAAAGCCAACACTTTGGCCATCTTCTTGGCAGTTATAGGCTTGTGTTGTTTCACTAGCACCTCATCAATGATTTTTCTCAACTCCAGCTTCATCACATAACTTCTGTATGATGTTGGGGAATGCCAACCTTGTGTTGTCACTGGTGCTTTTCAGCACTTTGTTAATGTTGTTGGCAATTAGCTCCCCCACATTGACATTCTCACCTTTCATGATGCTGTATATGAGCACATCTCTCTCTTTGGTCACCTCTGAAGTATTGGATGTGGGGATTAGGGATCTCCTTACAAAATCTAGCCACCCTCTAGCTTGGGGGCTCAGATTCCTTCTTCTCAATTGGTTGGGTATCCCATCCTTGTCATTTATCCATTGCACATTCAGCACGCAAATCTCGCTGAGGATTTCATCAATTCGAGTGTCTTGTTGCATAATTCTTTCTTCATAGCTCCGAGTGGAGCTTGTCCTCTTTACCATTAGCAACCTCTCTATGCTGAAGGGGCAATAGTCAATGGACTTCTCCCTCACATAGCTAATATAGCCATAGGGTTGTCCTCGCTGAGGCACAGCGTTAGCATAAAACTCCCTCACCAAGCTCTCTACTACCTTCCTTGGTGGGTTGCATAGGAGTGTCCAGCCCCTATTGTTAATCTCAATATTGATCTCAAGATGCTCGTTCCTCCCTAATAGGAATCCAACCTCTGGGATGATTTCCCTCTCACTCACCCAACCATAGAATTGATTTTAGTTGAATGAGGAGAGAAAATTGTAATCATTGAAAGATGAGTTTGAGGATCTAGAAGTTGTTTCCTTGGTTTTTCTATTCTTTGAGGCTGAGCTTTTTGGTGGTGCCATTGAGTTGAGAGAGTGTGTATGAGGTTATGAAAAAAAAATTTTGTGGGATGTTGCAAGAAAATGTAAGCAAACAAAGTTTGTTCCACAACACCAAACTTAAGCTTTGCTTGTCCCAAGAAAATCAATGTGAGTAGGCCTGTTATGAATTGAGACCTTGGCCTTGAATGAATGCAACATGACTAAGGGTAGGACTAAGTGTTCAACACATGTATGAATGTTTTAATGTCATAAAGAACTCTTAGATCTATGAGGGTTCTTTCAAGTATAAACTTCAGGGGTCATTTCTATTGATTGTCACCTTGAAGTAGTAAGAGTTGTTTCACTTTCTTTTTGGTTGTGCTTTCTTGACAACGACTCCAAGTGTTTTGTCTCAAGACAACCCTTTAATTAGGCTTTCAATTAGCATTCCCAAACCAGTTGGTTTTAGGGTACTAGGTGTTGAAACACCCCTAAGAATTTACTTGCCCAGGTCTCTTCTTGACACATATTCACCACAAGCATCTACTAGGATCTTTAACTCTTTTTGAGCTTTTTAATGTGTCTTTCCTATCCTAGTAGTTGATGCTCAGAGCCTTGGATCTTTATTGCTTACTACTTCTTGGCTCTATGGATATTCAAGGAGCACCCCTTACTCTTTCTTGTTATACCTTCTAAGACTAGTTGCTTTCCATGACTCATTTTCTTTTTAGTCCATTCAAGGTTCTACACTTAGTTCCTTGTTTCTTAGTTTGTTGAATGATCACTCTTGGCCTTGGTCTCTCTTACTCTTGTTTTTGCACAGCTCACAGAAACTCTTATGGAGACAAGCTCTACTTTATTTATGTTGAAAAGGAAGACTTGAAATACATTGCATTTTCTTTATTGTATATTAAAGGACTTATAAAGGACTTCAAGCATGAAATAAAGCTAAGCAGAAAACATAAACTACCCTAGCATGACTATTTATTCTTGATAGAAAGTAAATCAAACAAAAGCTTAAACATGATTCAGAAATTAGAGCGTGTCAACCATGGGAGTTAACAACCTTGAGCAGCTTAAATCTTCAGTTCATTGGCCCCTTTCCTTTGTCCTTCTTCTTGGAATGGGAGGAGTCATCTTCTTCCTTCTTGGAGGACCCTTCTTGCGCTTGAGTGTCCTTAGGCTTCCAAAATCCTAGCCTTCTCATATAGTTTCTTTCATCCTCCTTATGTTTGGCTAGAATCTTCTCTTGTCTAGCGCTTAATTCCTCCATCCTATGCATGAATGTGGGGTATCTGGGGTTAATAGCAGCCACAACATTGCACAAGTGATTCAGTTTCACTTGTGTGTTGATATCATACTACCTCCTCGAAATAGTTCTAGCATCATAAAGATGTCTGAACTCAGCGAGGTTCCTCTGTTGCCATTTGTTCTGCTCCACTATTTTGTTAAGTGCACTTCTCACTTCCCCCCAGTTCGAACTATTCCTGCTGCTCATTCCTCATTTGCTCCCAACTCCCTTGTAGTTGTTGTATGTTCTCATTGACTTGGTCCAATTGCTTTTGTTGATAGTCTTTGAATTGGTTGATATATTCTCTCAGGTGATACATGTTTCCCTTCATTTGGTGTACAACTCCTTGCAGTTCTTTCCAGTTGAATCCTTCAGGAAATTGTTGGTATTGGTATTGTGGTGGTGGTGGTTGAAGTGCTAGAAAGTGTGGTTGCTCTTCTGCCTCTTCTTCTTCTTATTCTTCTTGTTGTTGCATATGAGCATGAGCTCTATGCTCTCTAGCCCTCTGAAGTGGGTTGACAGCCAACACTTTGGCCATCTTCTTGGCAGTTATAGGCTTGTCTTGTTTCACAAGCCCCTCATCAATGATTTTCTCAACTCCAGCTTCATCACATAACCTTTGTATGATGCTGGAGAATGCCAACTTTGTGTTGTCACTGGTGCTTTTCAGCACTTTGTTAATGTTGCTGGCAATTAGCTCCCCCACATTGATATTCTCACCTTTCATGATGTTGTATATGAGCACAGCTCTCTCTTTGGTCACCTCTAAGGTGTTGGATGTGGGGATTAGGGATCTCCTCACAAAATCCAGCCACCCTCTAGCTTGGGGGCTCACATCCCTTCTTCTCAATTGGTTGGGTATCCCATCCTTGTCATTTATCCATTGCACATTCAGCACGTAAATCTCGTTGAGGATTTCATCATATCCAGGGTCTTGTTGCTTCATTCTTTCTTCATAGCTCTGGGTGGAGCTTGTCCTCTTTACCATTAGCATCCTCTCTATGCTGGAGGGGCTATAGTCAATGGCCTTCCCACTCACATAGCTAATGTAGCCATAGGGTTGTCCTGACTGAGGCACATCGTTAGCATAAAACTCCCTCACCAAGCTCTCTACTACCTTCCTTGGTGGGTTGCATAGGAGTGTCCAGCCCCTATTGTTAATCTCAATGTTGATCTCAAGATGCTCATTTCTCCCTAATAGGAATCCAACCTCTGGGTTAATTTTCCTCTCACTCACCCAACCATAGAATTGATTTTGGTTGAATGCAGAGAAAAACTTGTATTCATTGAAAGATGAGCTTGAGGATTCAAAAGTTGGTTCCTTGGTTATTCTTTTCTTTGAGGCTAAGCTTTTTAGTGGTGCCATTTAGTTGAGAGAGTCTGTTTGAGGTTGTGAAAAAAAAAATTTTGAGTGACGTTGCAAGAAAATGTAAGCGAACAGAGTTTGCTCTACAACACCAAACTTAAGCTTTGCTTGTCCCAAGCAAATCAATGTGAGTAGGCCTGTTATGAATTGAGACCTTGGCCTTGAATGAATGCAACATGACTAAGGGTAGGACTAAGTGTTCAGCACCTGTATGAATGTTTTAATGTCATAAAGAACTCTTAGATCTTTGAGGGTTCTTTCAAGTATAAGCTTCAAGGGTCCTTTCTATTGATTGTCACCTTGAAGTAGTAAGAGTTGTTTCACATTCTTTTTGGTTATGCTTTCTTGACCACGACTCCAAGTGTTTTGTCTCAAGACAACCCTTTAATTAGGCTTTCAATTAGCACTCCCAAACCAGTTGGTTTTAGAGTACTAGGTGTTGAAACACCCCTAAGAATTTACATGCCTAGGTCTATTATTGACACATCTTCACCACAAGCATCTACTTGGAGCTTTAACTCTTTTTGAGCTTTTTAATGTTTCTTTCCCGTCCTAGTAGTTGATGCTCAGAGCCTTGGGTCTTTATTGCTTACTACTTCTTGGTTCTACGGATATTCAAGGAGCACCCCTTACTCTTTCTTGTTACACCTTTTAAGACTAGTTGTTTTCCATGACTCATTTTCTTTTTAGTTCATTCAAGGTTCTACACTTAGTTCCTTGTTTCTTAGTTTGTTGAATGATCTCTCTTGGCCTTGGTTTTTGTTACTCTTGTTTTTGCACAGCTCACAGCAACTCTTATGGAGACAAGCTCTACTTTATTTATGTTGAAAAGGAAGACTTGAAATACATTGCATTTTTTTTCTTGTAGATTAAAGGACTCATAAAGGATTTCAAGCATGAAATAAAGCTAAGCAGAATACATAAACTACCCTAGCATGACTATTTATTCTTGACAGAAAGTAAATCAAACAAAAGCTTAAACATGATTCAGAAATTAGAGAATGTCAACCATAGGACTTAATAACCTTGAGCAGCTTAAATCTTCAGTTTCATTGGCCCCTTTCCGTTGTCCTTCTTCTTGGAATGGGAGGAGTCATCTTCTTCCTTCTTGGAGGACCCTTCTTGTGCTTGAGTGTCCTTAGGCTTCCAAAATCCTAGCCTTTTCATATAGTTTCTTTCATCCTCCTTAAGTTTAGCTAGAATCTCCTCTTGTCGAGCGCTTAATTCCTCTATCCCTTGCATGAATGTGGGGTATCCGGTTTTAATAGTAGCCACAGCATTGCACAAGTGATTCAGTTTCACTTGTGTGTTGATATCATACTGCCTCCTCGAAATGGTTCTGGCATCATAAAGATGTTTGAACTCAGCGAGGTTCCTCTGTTGCCATTTATTCTACTCCACTATTTTGTTAAGTGCACTTCTCACTTCCCCCCAGTCAAACTGTTCCTGCTGCTCGTTCCTCGTTTGCTCCCAACTCCCTTGGAGTAGTTGTATGTTCTCATTGACTTGGTCCCATTGCTTTTGTCGATAGTCTTTGAATTGGTTGACATCTTCTCTTAGGTGATGCAGGTCTCCCTTCATTTGGTGTACATCTCCTTGCAGTCGTTCCCAGTTGAATCCTTCAGAAAATTATTGGTATTGGTATTGTGGTGGTGGTGGTTAAAGTGCTAGAAAGTGTGGTTGCTCTTCTGCCTCTTCTTCTTCTTCTTCTTCTTCTTCTTGTTACAAATGAGCATGAGCATGAGCTCTATGCTCTCTGGCCCTCTGAAGTGGGTTGACAACCAACACTTTGGCCATCTTCTTGGCAGTTATAGGCTTGACTTGTTTCACTAGCACCTTATCAATGATTTTCTCAACTCCAGCTTCATCACATAACCTCTGTATGATGCTGGAAAATGCCAACCTTGTGTTGTCACTAGTGCTTTTCTTCACTTTGTTAATATTGTTTGGCAATTAGCTCCCTCACATTGACATTTTCACCTTTCATGATGCTGTATATGAGCACAGCTCTCTCCTTGGTCACCTCTGAAGTATTGGATGTGGGGATTAGGGATCTCCTCACAAAATTCAGCCACCCTCTAGCTTGGGGACTCAGATCCCTTCTTCTCATTTGGTTGGGTATCCCATCTTTGTCATTTATCCATTGCACATTCAGCACGCAAATCTCATTGAGGATTTCATCAAATCCAGGGTCTTGTTGCTTCATTCTTTCTTCATAGCTCCGGGTGGAGCTTGTCCTCTTTACCATTAGCGTCCTCTCTATGCTGGAGGTGCTATAGTCAATGGACTTCCCCCTCACATAGATAGTCAATGGACTTCCCCCTCACATAGCTAATGTTGCCATAGGGTTGTCCTGGCTGAGGCACAGCATTAGCATAAAACTCCCTCACCAAGCGCTCTACTACCTTCCTTGGTGGGTTGTATAGGAGTGTCCTGCCCCTATTGTTAATCTCAATATTGATATCAATATGCTCGTTCCTCCCTAATAGGAATCCAACCTTTGGGATGATTTCCCTCTCACACATCTAACCATAGAATTGATTTTGGTTGAATGCAGGAGAGAAACTTGTATTCATTGAAAGATGAGCTTGAGGATCCAGAAGTTGGTTCCTTGGTTTTTCTTTTCATTGAGGCTAAGCTTTTTGGTGGTGCCATTGAGTTGAGAGAGTGTGTTTTAGGTTTTGAAAAAAAAAATTTGAGAGATGTTCCAAGAAAATGTAAGCAAACAGAGTTTGCTCCACAACACCAAACTTAAGCTTTGCTTGTCCCAAGCAAATCAATGTGAGTAGGCTTGTTATGAATTGAGACCTAGGCCTTGAATGAATGCAACATGACTAAGGGTAGGACTAAGTGTTCAACACATGTATGAATGTTTTAATGCCATAAAGAACTCTTAGATCTTTGAGGGTTCTTTCAAGTATAAGCTTTAAGGGTCATTTCTATTGATTGTCACCTTGAAGTAGTAAGAGTTGTTTCACTTTCTTTTTGGTTGTGCTTTCTTGACCAGGACTCCAAGTGTTTTGTCTCAAGAAAATCCTTTAATTAGGCTTTCAATTAGCACTCCCAAACTAGTTGATTTTAGGGTACTATGTGTTGAAGCACCCCTAAGAATTTACTTGCCCAGGTCTCTTCTTGACACATCTTCACCACAAGCATCTTCTTGGATCTTTAACTCTTTTTGAGCTTTTTAATGTTTCTTTCCCATCTTAGTAGTTGATGCTCAGAGCCTTGGGTCTTTATTGCTTACTACTTCTTGGTTCTATGGATATTCAAGGAGCACCCCTTACTCTTTCTTGTTACACCTTCTAAGACTAGTTGCTTTCCATGACTCATTTTCTTTTTAGTTCATTCAAGGTTCTACACTTAGTTCCTTGTTTCTTAGTTTGTTGAATGATCTCTCTTGGCCTTGGTTTCTCTCACTCTTGTTTTTGCACAGCTCACAGCAACTCTTATGGAGACAAGCTCTACTTTATTTATGTTGAAAAGGAAGACTTGAAATACATTGCATTTTCTTTTTTGTAGATTAAAGGACTCATAAATGACTTCAAGCATGAAATAAAGCTAAGATGAAAACATAAACTACCCTAGCATGACTATTTATTCTTGACAGAAAGTAAATCAAACCAAAGCTTAAACATGATTCAGAAATTAGAGAGTGTCAACCATGGGACTTAACAACCTTGAGCAGCTTCAATCTTCAGTTTCATTGGCCCCCTTTCCATTGTCATTCTTCATGGAATTGGAGGAGTCATCTTCCTTCTTGGAGGACCCTTCTTGTGCTTGAGTGTCCTTAGGCTTCCAAAATCCTAGCCTTTTCATATAGTTTCTTTCATCCTCCTTATGTTTGGCTAGAATCTCCTCCTGTTTAGCGCTTAATTCCTCCATCCCTTGCATGAATGTGGGGTATCCGGGGTTAATATCAGCCACAATATTACACAAGTGATTCAGTTTCGCTTGTGTGTTGATATCATACTACCTCCTCGAAATGGTTCTCGCATCATAAAGATGTTTGAACTCAACGAGGTTCCTCTATTGCCATTTGTTCTACTCCACTATTTTGTTAAGTGCACTTCTCACTTCCCCCCAGTCAAACTGTTCCTGCTGTTCGTTCCTCGTTTGCTCCCAACTCCCTTGGAGTAGTTGTATGTTCTCATTGACTTGGTCCCATTGCTTTTGTTGATAGTCTTTGAATTGGTTGACATCTTCTCTTAGGTGATGCAGGTCTCCTTTCATTTGGTGTACATCTCCTTGCAGTCGTTCCCAGTTGAATCCTTCAGAAAATTATTGGTATTGGTATTGTGGTGGTGGTGGTTGAAGTGCTAGAAAGTGTGGTTGCTCTTCTGCCTCTTCTTCTTCTTCTTCTTCTTCTTCTTCTTCTTCTTCTTGTTACAAATGAGCATGAGCATGAGCTCTATGCTCTCTGGCCCTCTGAAGTGGGTTGACAACCAACACTTTGGCCATCTTCTTGGCAGTTATAGGCTTGACTTGTTTCACTAGCACCTCATCAATGATTTTCTCAACTCCAGCTTCATCACATAAACTCATGATGCTGGAAAATGCCAACCTTGTGTTGTCACTAGTGCTTTTCTTCACTTTGTTAATATTGTTGGCAATTAGCTCCCCCACATTGACATTTTCACCTTTCATGATGCTGTATATGAGCACAGCTCTCTCCTTGGTCACCTCTGAAGTGTTGGATGTGGGGATTAGGGATCTCCTCACAAAATTCAGCCACCCTCTAGCTTGGGGACTCAAATCCCTTCTTCTCATTTGGTTGGGTATCCCATCTTTGTCATTTATCCATTGCACATTCAGCACGCAAATCTCGTTGAGGATTTCATCAAATCCAGGGTCTTGTTGCTTCATTCTTTCTTCATAGCTCCGGGTGGAGCTTGTCCTCTTTACCATTAGCGTCCTCTCTATGCTGGAGGTGCTATAGTCAATGGACTTCCCCTCACATAGATAGTCAATGGACTTCCCCCTCACATAGCTAATGTTGCCATAGGGTTGTCCTGGCTGAGGCACAGCATTAGCATAAAACTCCCTCACCAAGCTCTCTACTACCTTCCTTGGTGAGTTGTATAGGAGTGTCCAGCCCCTATTGTTAATCTCAATATTGATATCAATATGCTCGTTCCTCCCTAATAGGAATCCAACCTTTGGGATGATTTCCCTCTCACACATCTAACCATAGAATTGATTTTGGTTGAATGCAGGAGAGAAACTTGTATTCATTGAAAGATGAGCTTGAGGATCCAGAAGTTGGTTCCTTGGTTTTTCTTTTCATTGAGGCTAAGCTTTTTGGTGGTGCCATTGAGTTGAGAGAGTGTGTTTTAGGTTTTGAAAAAAAAAAATTGAGGGATGTTCCAAGAAAATGTAAGCAAACAGTGTTTGCTCCACAACACCAAACTTAAGCTTTGCTTGTCCCAAGCAAATCAATGTGAGTAGGCTTGTTATGAATTGAGACCTAGGCCTTGAATGAATGCAACATGACTAAGGGTAGGACTAAGTGTTCAACACTTGTATGAATGTTTTAATGCCATAAAGAACTCTTAGATCTTTGAGGGTTCTTTCAAGTATAAGCTTTAAGGGTCATTTCTATTGATTGTCACCTTGAAGTAGTAAGAGTTGTTTCACTTTCTTTTTGGTTGTGCTTTCTTGACCAGGACTCCAAGTGTTTTGTCTCAAGAAAATCCTTTAATTAGGCTTTCAATTAGCACTCCCAAACTAGTTGATTTTAGGGTACTATGTGTTGAAGCACCCCTAAGAATTTACTTGCCCAGGTCTCTTCTTGACACATCTTCACCACAAGCATCTTCTTGGATCTTTAACTCTTTTTGAGCTTTTTAATGTTTCTTTCCCATCTTAGTAGTTGATGCTCAGAGCCTTGGGTCTTTATTGCTTACTACTTCTTGGTTCTATGGATATTCAAGGAGCACCCCTTACTCTTTCTTGTTACACCTTCTAAGACTAGTTGCTTTCCATGACTCATTTTCTTTTTAGTTCATTCAAGGTTCTACACTTAGTTCCTTGTTTCTTAGTTTGTTGAATGATCTCTCTTGGCCTTGGTTTCTCTCACTCTTGTTTTTGCACAGCTCACAGCAACTCTTATGGAGACAAGCTCTACTTTATTTATGTTGAAAAGGAAGACTTGAAATACATTGCATTTTCTTTTTTGTAGATTAAAGGACTCATAAAGGACTTCAAGCATGAAATAAAGCTAAGATGAAAACATAAACTACCCTAGCATGACTATTTATTCTTGACAGAAAGTAAATCAAACAAAAGCTTAAACATGATTCAGAAATTAGAGAGTGTCAACCATGGGACTTAACAACCTTGAGCAGCTTCAATCTTCAGTTTCATTGGCCCCCTTTCCATTGTCATTCTTCATGGAATGGGAGGAGTCATCTTCCTTCTTGGAGGACCCTTCTTGTGCTTGAGTGTCCTTAGGCTTCAAAAATCCTAGCCTTTTCATATAGTTTCTTTCATCCTCCTTATGTTTGGCTAGAATCTCCTCCTGTTTAGCGCTTAATTCCTCCATCCCTTGCATGAATGTGGGGTATCCGGGGTTAATATCAGCCACAATATTACACAAGTGATTCAGTTTTGCTTGTGTGTTGATATCATACTACCTCCTCGAAATGGTTCTCGCATCATAAAGATGTTTGAACTCAACGAGGTTCCTCTGTTGCCATTTGTTCTGCTCTACTATTTTGTTAAGTGCACTTCTCACTTCCCCCCAATCAAACTGTTCCTACTGCTCGTTCCTCATTTGCTCCCAACTCTCTTGGAGTTATTGTATGTTTTCATTGACTTGGTCCCATTGCTTTTGTTGATAGTCTTTGAATTGGTTGACATCTTCTCTCAGGTGATGCAGGTCTCCCTTCATTTGGTGTACATCTCCTTGCAATTGTTCCCAGTTGAATCCTTCAGGAAATTATTGGTATTGGTATTGTGGTGGTGGTGGTTAAAGTGCTAGAAAGTGTGGTTGCTCTTCTGCCTCTTCTTCTTCTTCTTCTTCTTCTTCTTCTTGTTGCATATGAGCATGAGCTCTATGCTCTCTGGCCCTCTGAATTGCGTTGACAGCCAACACTTTGGCTATCTTCTTGGCAGTTATAGGCTTGCGTTGTTTCACTTTGGCTATCTCAACACTAGTTTCATCACATAACCTCTGTATGATGCTGGAGAATGCCAACCTTGTGTTGTCACTGGTGCTTTTCAACACTTTGTTAATGTTGTTGGCAATTAGCTCCCCGACATTGACATTCTCACCTTTCATGATGCTGTATATGACCACAACTCTCTCCTTGGTCACCTCTGAAGTATTGGATGTGGGATTAGAGATCTCCTCACAAAATCTAGCCACCCTCTAGCTTGGGGG
Organism: Arachis hypogaea; assembly: GCF_003086295.3. Lineage (NCBI taxonomy): Eukaryota > Viridiplantae > Streptophyta > Magnoliopsida > Fabales > Fabaceae > Arachis > Arachis hypogaea. The sequence continues at coordinate 78,029,623 of NC_092038.1, read as the reverse complement.
CTCAGATCCCTTCTTCTCATTTGGTTGGATATCCCATCCTTGTCATTTATCCATTCCACATTCAGCACGCAAATCTCGTTGAGGATTTCATCAAATCCAGAGTCTTATTGCTTCATTTTTTCTTCATAGCTCCGGGTGGAGCTTGTCCTCTTTACCATTAGCGTCCTCTCTATGCTGGAGGGGCTATAGTCAATGGACTTCCCCCTACCATAGCTAATGTAGCCATAGGGTTATCCTAGCTGAGGCACAACGTTAGCATAAAAAGTCCCTCACCAAGCTCTCTACTACCTTCCTTGGTGGGTTGCATAGGAGTGTCCAGCCCCTATTGTTAATATCAATGTTGATTTCAAGATGCTCGTTCCTCCCTAATAGGAATCCAACCTCTGGGATGATTTCCCTCTCACTCATCCAACCATAGAATTGATTTTGGTTGAACGTGGAAGAGAAACTTGTATTCATTGAAAGATGAGCTTGAGGATCCAGAAGTTGGTTCCTTGGTTTTTCTTTTCTTTGAGGCTGAGCTTTTTGGTGGTGCCATTGAGTTGAGAGAGTGTGTTTGAGGTTCTGAAAAAAATTTTTATGTGGGATGTTACAAGAAAATATAAGCAAACAGAGTTTGCTCCAACACCAAACTTAGGACTTGATTGTCCCAATAGAAGTGTGTGAAACTGAAACTTAAACTATCCTAAGCAATGAATTTTAAACTACTTCTAAAAAAACAATAAATCAAATGGATAAAGTGTTGGGGTGCTTCCCAACTAGCACTTCTTTATTGTCACTAGCTTGACATTCCTCCATCTTTAGTTGAGCTTGTAGCTCACTCTCTGCTCCTCCAAGGAGTCTCCCAAGTAATGAGTCTATGGCCATTGACAGTGAAAGTTCTGACGTTAGGATTTTTGCCAGTAAAGAATGTCATAAAAACAGTCGCGTTGTAGATATAGTCTCTAAACCGACAGAAATCCCTTCGTACAAACGTTTTGGTTGTCACAAGTAACAAACCCCTTTTTAAAGTTGATAACCGAGTATTGAACCTCGGGTCATCTTCTCAAGGAATTGCAGGGAGGTATGTTCTTATTATTGGCTATGAAAAAGGTAAAATTGGGGTTTTGGAAGTAAGGTGCGAATATATTATAAGATAAGTAAAATAAAATAAAATAATAGATGTAAAATAAACCTTTGGCAAGGTATAAGAACTGGAGGTCCTTTCCTAGTTATCCTTATCAATTGTGATGAGAATTGGATTTTTCTCCCACTTTGTCAACCTCTAACTATGAAGGTAAGTTAAGTGGATGAATTCTAATTTTCAATCAACAATGAGTTTGATAACTCTAGAGTCACCAATTATTAACCAAAGCCAAAAGGGGAAAAACTAAATCTACTAGAATAACAATATCCTCAGATTGGGAATAATAAAAAGGGACAATCATAAACTAAAATACCTCAAATATCATTAAATAAAATGTCATCAACAGCCAATTGGGCAACGTCAATCAAACATAATAAAAGCTTCAGAGTAATCAAAATATATAAGAGAGATTTAAATAGAAAATAGGAATATTGAACCTGGATCGAGAGTCACTCTAGAAAGCTAAGAGAAGCCCTAAATCCTAATTTCTAAAAACACTACCTAAATCCTAAAGGGAGAGAGAGAACCTCTCTCCAAACTAGATCTAAATCATGAGAAGTGAATTATGAAAAGCATCATTATGAATACATGCATTCCCCCACTTTATAGCCTCTAATCTGTTTGTTCTGGGCTGAAAACTGGGTCAAAAGCAGCCCAGAAGTCACTTCCAGCGCTTTCTGGTCCGTACAGGTCGCGGAAAAGTGACGCGGCCGCATGGCTCATGCGGCCGCACGGGTTACGTTCCTGCCAGGTCACGCGTCTGTGTGACTCACGCGTTCGCGTCGCCTGGCGTCGGGGCAGCTATGGCAAATTATATATCAAATCGAAGCCCCGGACGTTAGCTTTCCAACGCAATTGGAACCGTGTCGTTTGGATCTCTGTAGCTAAAGTTATCGCTGTTTGAGTGCGAAGAGGTCAGGCTGGACAGCTTAGCAGTTTCTCCAATCTTCTTGTATTCCTTCCACTTTTGCATGCTTCCTTTCCATCCTCTGAGCCATTCATGCCCTATAATCTCTGAAAACACTTGACACACATATCAAGGCATCTAATGGTGATAAGAGAGGATTAATAATAAGCAAATATAAGTCCAAAGAAGCATGTTTTCAATCAAAGCACATAATTAGGAAGGCAAATACAAAACCATGCAAATAGTATGAATAAATGGGTGAAGAGTTGATAAAATCCACTCAATTAAGCACAATATAAACCGTAAAATATGGGTTTACCAACCTCCCCACACTTAAACAATAGCATGTCCTCATGCTAAGCTCAAGAGAAACTATAAAGATGAAGAGGAATGGTAAGAATGTATAAAATGCAACCTATAAATGCAACTACATGCTAAAATGTTTCTACCTACTTAGTTAAAAATAAATAAGTTCCTTAAGACAAAAATAATTCAAATTCCACTAATTCCAATCATATAAAATAAAGACAAGTAAACTTGTAAGAAGATAGCTCATGAAAGCAGGGAACATAGAATTAAGCACTGAACCCTCACAGGAAGTGTATATGCACTCTAATCTTTCAAGTGTATAGGGTTAATCACTCTACTCTTCTCTAATCATACTTTCTAAATCTTGTTCTTCATCTAACCAATCAACAATTATTTAGCATACCAATGCAAACATCATGAGGTCTTTTGTTAAGGTTGTAATGGGGCCAAGGTAAAGGTAAGGGTATATATAAGGCTAAGTGAGCTAGTAAAGTGAATCCTTGATTAGTCCAAGATCTCACCTAACACATACATACTTTATAAAATTTAAAATGCTTTACCTAGCTACCCAAATTTTTCCACTTTTTGTATTACATGCTCATGTATCAAACTTATTTTGTTGAATTTTGTCCCATGTGCATTGATTCTTTTTATTTTGCATTTTGGGGTAATATTATTTTTCTTCTTTTTTTTTTGTATCCCCTTATTTAATTACTTAATATTTTCTATTTTTTTTTCAATGCACATGGTAATTTAATTATTTTGATTTCACATGAGCATGCTTCCCAAATTTTCAAATAACTTATTCAATTTAATTCCCTACTTTTTTCATATCATCCCATGTTCCTATAAAATTTCCCACACTTAAATTATACACAATATCTATCTTAAGCTAACCAAGGATTCAACTTGGGATTTTTATTTTATTTTTCTGCTTAAGGCTAGTAATATGGTTATAAAACAAGAGGGGATTTAAAAGCTCAAGGGGGCTAACAAGGATGATGTAAAAGGTAGGTTAATTTTGGGATAAGTGAGCTAGAATCAAACAATGGCCTCAATCATATGCAAGCATGCAAATATATTAAATATTGGACATATAGAATGGAACAAATAAAGATTACAATCATAGAGAAGTGAACACACAAGAATAAAAGTTTATGGTTAAATAATGTAACCATGTAATTAAGCTCAAATCTCACAGGTTGTGTGTTCTTTGGCTCAAAAACCATGTTCCAGTTACAACTTCAAACAAATTTTTAACATAAAATAGGGTCTTAAAAGAAATTTATTATTTTAACCAAGCAGTAACTAAATGCAAAAATCAAATAAACATGAAATTAAATATGCAAATGCAATAATTAACAAAGAAAATAAAATATTGGTGTTTGAGACAGGAAAGTACTAACCCATGGAGATCGGTATCGACCTCCCCACACTTAAAGATTGCACCGTCCTCGGTGCATGCTGAGATGTGCAGGTGGACGGGTTGCTCCAACTGATGCTTTTCTCATCAAGGAATGTGCGTAGGAACTTGTTTGTCTCTCCCATGTAAACGTCTTCCGGTTTCTTCCTGGTGGCCATCCTGAAAGAAAAAGGGAAGGAAAGTAACCCAAAGCAAAGATAGAAAACAAATAAAATAGGGGTTGGTTAATGCCAAAAATAAGGGTCTCAATTACATGGTAGCTACAACATGCAAGTGAGAAAATAATAGAAGGATATGGCAAATCAAGAGTGCAAAAAGTTGCAACACTAGGGAAGAGAGTGTGGGTAAGGAGAGATAATATAAATGCAACACTAGGGAAGAGAGTGTGGGTAAGGAGAGATAATATAAATTCATGTCAATGCAAAAGTAATATAGGTATAAAAATTGGCATTGATTTAAATAATATTACTCAATCAGAATTAAACAAGTCATGAAGCACCAAGAAAATACCAGAAAAGATGTAACAGTTGAATAAGAATATTTGAACACCAATAATAACTTTTAGAAAAATAAAATATGCCATGAATGAAAGTATGCAAATAAATTAAATAAAATGAAAGTGAAAAAGAATGAGAAGTAGAAAAAGAAAGTGAGAAATGAGAGAGAAGGAAGAAATTAGGATTAGAAAAGAGAAGATAAGAAAATTGGTACTAATCCGGATAGGTTGTGCGACGCTGGCGACGCGGTCGCGTGGGTGACGCGGTCGCGTGGTGCGCGATAAGGTTGGGTGACGCGGACGCGTGGGGTACGCGATCGCGTGACTCGATTTGTGCTAGTAGCGCGAGTGCAGCCTCGCGGCCGCACAACTCTCTGTTCGAAACTTGGTATTGCCAAAATCCAAGGTGACGCGGTCGCGTGGTCGACGCGATCGCGCGGGTGGCCTTATTTCCAATATGACGCGGACGCGTGGGTGACGTGTTCGCGTCGCAGGGCTTGTGCTGCTAGCACGGGTCCAGCCCAATTCCAGCTCAACTTTCGGCCATACACCCTTTTTACGCCGATTTCAGGTCACGCGGCCGCGTGGGTGACGCGGTCGCGTGGGAGGCTATTTTTGCAAATGATGCGGACGCGTGGGTGACGCGTTTGCGTGGAGTCAATTTGTGCTAATAGCGCGCCTCCAGCCCTGCTCCTGCGAAACTCTCTGTTCATATTAATATTGTCTCCCATCTCCTTGCGACGCGGACGCGTCGCTGATGCAATCGCATCGCGTGCTCGTTTTTTTTTTTATAATCTGAAAAATGCAGAATGCAGTGTTAATATGAATGTGATGCAAAACTCCAGGTTCAATATAACAAAATAAAATAAAATTCAAAAACAAATAAAACTAAATAAAAATGAAAAAGGACGATCATACCATGGTGGGTTGTCTCCCACCTAGCACTTTTAGTTATAGTCCTTAAGTTGGACATTTGATGAGCTTCCTGCTAGGGTTGCTTGTGCTTGTATTGATCCAGGAATCCCCACCAATGCTTGTACTTCCAATAGCCTCTGGGATCACAAACAAGGTGCAGAAAGCCTTCAAGCAAGTTAAAGCAAGTGACAAGGCCCCAAGAGTGGTGATTGGTAGAATGGATTTCGGGGTCCCAGACCTTGCCTTTGCACCCGTCTTTTGGTTGAGCAATATTGTTCCATCCGGGTGGCAAGCAGTCTGAATTCTCACGTAAGAGGCCAAACAACTTCCTAGACCCATTCAGTTGAGCTCTATACCAACCTTTACGTTTAAGCTTAAAGCTTCCAACCATGATGAACCTTGCAGGACAATTCTTACCACTGACCATCTTCCTTTTACTCTTGATGCCACAAAGAGCTCTAAGTTGACCATCCGTCTCCAGTAGCCCATATTCAAGTGGGATTAGAAAGCTATGGGATATGAATTTTACCCACTTGAATGTTATGAAGGATGATGGCGACTTAGGGGGAGGTATCTTTAATGAAATTGCAAGTTCCACTCCCTTGTGCTCTTCTCTGATAATTACCACCTCTTTGTAAACTTCTTCAATTTCAACCTCTTCCTCTTGGTAGTTCTCTTTCAATTCAATCTCCTTTTCATTGCTTTCCAAGGGCATGAGAAGTTGTGCTTCTTCTTCTTGAATCTCCATCTCTTGATCAACTTCTTCCAAGTCTTCAACTGTGATATGCATTGGAAGTTGTACACCCTCCTCAGCATCAATTTCAACCGTCTTGGAAGGAGGCTCGATGTCTTGACTTTCCCATGGAGGTTCTGCATCTCCTAATTCTTCAACCACTTCTTTTTCTTCTTGAACAATGACAGCTTCTTCTACTTGTTCTAGTATGAATTCATTCTCTATCTTGTTCACTGGGGTTTCTGGTATCTCCTTCATGCTACGCTCTTCACTAGACTGTCCACATGGGGCTGTGGCTGATCCATGTGTATTTAAGTGTCTAGAAGCCCATTGAATTAATACTTGCCCCAATTGTTGAGTGGTTGCCTGAAATCGATCCATTGTTTCCTTGAGACGATCCTTTGCCTCTTGATGCACTCGGTTTTCATAAGTAGGATCATAATGCTCTTGGATTGATGGATATGGAGATGGTGAATATTGAAGTGGTGGTTCTTGTGAGTAATTGGGTTGGAATTGGGGTGGTTCTATATATGGTTCATATGGCTCATAAGGTGGTTGGTATGGTGGTTGAGGGTTAGGGTCATATGGAGGTGAATGGCGGAAAGGGGCTTGTGAGTATGGTGGTCTAAAGTCATGTTAAGGAGGGAGTTCATAGGCATATGGTGGTGGTTGTTGATAATCAAAAGAGTGCTCACCATAGCCATTGCCTTGATATGCATCACAGAATGGTTGTTGATAGTCCATTGGAGGTGGTTGTTGCCATGAGGGTTGATCAAATCCTTGTGGCTCCTCCCATCTTTGATTGTTCCAACCTTGATGCCTGTTCTCATTATAGTTTTCTCTTCCTGCAACATAATTGTAACCAGACTCATAGCCAAAGGGGTGAGAGTTCATGGTAGTAAGAGAAAATAAAAACAAAAATTAATAAAAAGAAAATATTTTGAAAAAGATATAATTTTTGAAAAAGATATGATTTTTGAAAAAGATAAGATAAGATAAAAAAATTTTAAAATAAAAATCTAAAATTTTTTTAAAAATATTTACAATAACCAATAATAAGGCACACATTTGCAATTCCCCGGCAACGGTGCTATTTTGACGTTAGGATTTTTGCCAGTAAAGAATGTCATAAAAACAGTCGCGTTGTAGATATAGTCTCTAAACCGACAGAAATCCCTTCGTACAAACGTTTTGGTTGTCACAAGTAACAAACCCCTTTTTAAAGTTGATAACCGAGTATTGAACCTCGGGTCATCTTCTCAAGGAATTGCAGGGAGGTATGTTCTTATTATTGGCTATGAAAAAGGTAAAATTGGGGTTTTGGAAGTAAGGTGCGAATATATTATATGATAAGTAAAATAAAATAAAATAATAGATGTAAAATAAACCTTTGGCAAGGTATAAGAACTGGAGGTCCTTTCCTAGTTATCCTTATCAATTGTGATGAGAATTGGATTTTTCTCCCACTTTGTCAACCTCTAACTATGAAGGTAAGTTAAGTGGATGAATTCCAATTTTCAATCAACAATGAGTTTGATAACTCTAGAGTCACCAATTATTAACCAAAGCCAAAAGGGGAAAAACTAAATCTACTAGAATAACAATATCCTCAGATTGGGAATAATAAAAAGGGACAATCATAAACTAAAATACCTCAAATATCATTAAATAAAAATGTTATCAACAGCCAATTGGGCAACATCAATCAAACATAATAAAAGCTTCAAAGTAATCAAAATATAAAAGAGAGATTTAAATAGAAAATAGGAATATTGAACCTGGATCGAGAGTCACTCTAGAAAGCTAAGAGAAGTCCTAAATCCTAATTTCTAAAAACACTACCTAAATCCTAAAGGGAGAGAGAGAACCTCTCTCCAAACTAGATCTAAATCATGAGAAGTGAATTATGAAAAGCATCATTATGAATACATGCATTCCCCCACTTTATAGCCTCTAATCTGTTTGTTCTGGGCTGAAAACTGGGTCAAAAGCAGCCCAGAAGTCACTTCCAGCGCTTTCTGGTCCGTACAGGTCGCGGAAAAGTGACGCGGCCGCATGGCTCACACGGCCGCGCGGATTGCGTTCCTGCCAGGTCACGCGTTCGCATGACTCACGCGTTCGCGTCACCTGGCTTCAGGGCAGCTATGGCGAATTATATATCAAATCGAAGCCACGGACGTTAGCTTTCCAACGCAACTGGAATCGCGTCATTTGGATCTCTGTAGCTAAAGTTATCGTTGTTTGAGTGCAAAGAGGTCAGGCTAGACAGCTTAGCAGTTTCTCCAATCTTCTTGTATTCCTTCCACTTTTGCATGCTTCCTTTCCATCCTCTGAGCCATTCATGCCCTATAATCTCTGAAAACACTTGACACACATATCAAGGCATCTGATGGTGATAAGAGAGGATTAATAATAAGCAAATATAAGTCCAAAGAAGCATGTTTTCAATCAAAGCACATAATTAGGAAGGCAAATACAAAACCATGCAAATAGTATGAATAAGTGGATGAAGAGTTGATAAAATCCACTCAATTAAGCACAAGATAAACCGTAAAATATGGGTTTATCAAGTTCTCTGAGTCTTGTTCTCTTTGAGCTCTACATGACGATAGGGAAACACCTTGAGTTTGGTGAAGGGTCCTAACCATCGAGACTTGAGTTTTCCAGGGAAGAACTTCAGTCTTAAGTTGTATAGAAGCACCTTTTGTCCTTCAGTGAATTCTCTCCTTGCTATCCTCTGATCATGCAACCTTTTGTGTTCTCTTTCTAGATTTTTGCATTCTCCTATGCTTGATTTCTCAATTCCTCCAACTCATTGAGTTGCATTAATCTTCTTTCTCCAGTAGCTTGCTCATCATAGTTTAGTATTTTTAGAGCCCAAAATGCTCTATGCTCAATCTCAACTAGTAAGTGGCAAGCCTTGCCATATACCAGTTGGTATGGGGACATCCCAATGGGTGTCTTGTAGGCTGTCCTATAGGCCTATGAGGCATCATCCAACTTCCTTGACCAGTCCTTTCTTGAGCTTCCAACAGTTTTCTCAAGAATTCTTTTTAGTTCCCTGTTTGAAATCTCGGCTTGTCTGTCGGTCTGTGGGTGGTATGGAGTTGCCACCTTGTGCTTGACTCCATACCTGAGAAGGAGTGTCTCAAGTTGTTTGTTGCAGAAGTGTTTCCCTCCATCACTAATGAGGGCTCTAGGAACTCCAAATCTGCTGAAGATGTTCTTTCTCAAGAAGCTTATCACAACCTTGTTGTCGTTTGTTGTAGTGGCTATAGCTTCACCCATCTTGAGACATAATCCACAACCACCAATATGTAACTATTTGAGTAGGAGGTTGGGAAGGGTCCCATAAAGTCGATTCCCCATACATCAAATAGTTCAAGCTCTAGTATGAATTGCTGTGGCATCTCATTTCTCTTGGTTAGATTACCAGCTCTTTGGCAGTCATCATATCTTGACACCAATTCCTTAGCATCATTGATCATTGTTGGCCAGTAAAATCCGGATTGAAGCACTTTTGCTACTGTTCTTTCTCCACTGAAGTGGCCTCCATATGTGGATCCATGGCACTGCTACAACACTACCTGTCCTTCTTCATGGGAGATACACCTTCTCAAGATTCCATCAGTGCACTTCTTGAACAAGTAGGGGTCATCCCAGATGTAGTGTTTGGCATCCTTGATTAGCTTTCTCCTTATGTGTTTGTTAATGTTGGTTGGTAGCTCCCCAATAGCCTTGAAGTTAGCTATGTCTACAAACCAAGGGGCTACTTAGAGCATCATCAACTGCTCATCATAGAAGCTTTTATTTACTGCAACTTGATGCTTCTCTTCTTCTTCTTGTGGAATTCTTGAGAGGTGGTCAGCTACCTTGTTCTCTGCTCCGCTCCTATCTTTAATATTAATGTCAAACTCTTAAAGTAGCAAAATCCATCTTATTAATCTGGGATTAGATTCTTGTTTGGTAAGCAAGTATTTGAGTGCTGCATGATCAGTGAATACAATTACTTTAGAGCCAATAAGATATGATCTAAACTTGTCAAAAGTAAAGACTATGGCTAAAAGTTCTTTCTCTATTGTGGTGTAGTTTCTTTGATTCTCATTAAGGACCTTGTTAGCATAGTAAATAACATGTACTAGCTTGTCTTTCCTCTGTCCTAGAACAGCACCAATAGCAAAATCAGATGCATCACACATTAATTCAAAAGGAAGATCCCAGCTAGGTGGTGCTATAATAGGTGCAGAAGAAAGTCTCTTCCTAAGCTCATCAAAGGCTACCATGCACTCTCTGTCAAAAACAAAGGGAGTATTTGAGACAAGTAGGTTGCTAAGAGGTTTTGCAATCTTTGAAAATTCTTTAATAAACCTCCTATAAAACCCAGCGTGTCCCAAAAAGCTTCTGATTGCCTTGACATTGTAAGGTGGAGGTAAATTTTCTATTACTTCCACCTTTGCCTTGTCCACTTTTATGCCATTTTTAGAAATTTTGTGACCAAGAACCACCCCTTCAGTTGCCATAAAATGGCACTTCTCCCAGTTTAAAACCAGGTTGGTTTCTTGGCACCTCTTTAGCACTAGGGAAAGATGACATAGGCAATCAGAATATGAATTTCCAAACACGGAAAAGTTGTCCATGAATGCTTCTATGAACTTCTCAACCATGTCTGAAAATATGGAGAGCATGCACCTTTGGAATGTTGCAGGTGCATTGCACAATCCAAAGGACATCCTCCGGTAAACGAAAACTCCATAGGGACAAGTAAAAGAGGTTTTCTCCTGGTCTTTGGGGTCTACAACTATTTGGTTGTAGCCAGAGTAACCGTCCAGGAAGCAGTAGTATTCATGCCCTGCGAGTCTTTCAAGCATCTAGTCCATAAAGGGCAGGGGAAAGTGGTCTTTCTGGGTAGCTTCATTGAGTTTCCGATAGTCAATACACATGCGCCATCTGATCACTGTCCTTGTGGTTATCAGTTCATTCTTTTCATTTGACACAACAGTGATCCCTCCCTTCTTTGGGACTACTTGCACTGGGCTTACCCAAGGGCTGTCTGAGATGGGGTAAATCACCCCTGCTTGCCACAACTTCAACACTTCTTTTTGAACCACTTCATTCATGGTTGGATTCAGCCTCCTTTGTTGTTGCCTTGAAGGTTTGGCATCTTCCTCAAGTAGGATCTTGTGCATGCATATTGAAGGACCGATCCCTTTTAAATCTGAAAGTGTCCAACCTATAACATCCTTGTGTTGTCTCAGCACTTGGATAAGTTCTTTTTCTTGTTCCTTACTCAAGCTTGAATTGATGATCACTGGGTAAGTGTTGTTGTCACCCAAGTATGCATATTTCAAGCTTGGTGGTAAGGTCTTTAGCTCTAGTTTTGGTGCCTCTGCTTATTTGTTGTCCGTGGGGGTTGAATTCTTCATGATTCCTTGTGGTAGTTCTCCACTTGATGCTTGTTGTTCTAGCTCCATAGTTCCTTCACATTGTTATTCTTCTAAAACTCCTTGAACTATCTGTTCTATGGTGTCTACCATCATGCATTCTCCTATGGATTCCTTGGGGTAACTCATTGCCTTAAAGACATTGAAGACCATCTTCTCTTCATGCAATCTCAAGACTAGTTCCCCTTTTTACACATCAATAATGGCTCCGGCAGTTGCTAGGAATGGCCTTCCTAGGATTATTGATGTGTTGGCCTCTTCTTCCATGTCCAGCACAACAAAATCAGCTGGGAAAATGAATTCCCCCACCTTCGCCAACAAATCTTCCACTACCCCATGTGGAAACTTGAATGTTTTATCAGCCAATTAGAGTGCCATTCTTGTTGGCTTGGCTTTCTCAATCTTCATCCTTCTCATCATGGTTAGGGACATAAGATTTATGCTAACTCCCAGATCACACAAGGCTTTCTCAATAGTGATATCCCCTATGATGTAGGGAATTTGGAAACTCCCTGGGTCCTTCATCTTCTGAGGTAGCTTCTTTTGTATGATGGCACTGCATTCCTCAGTTAGTACTATGTTCTCCTTTGCCCCCCAGTTCCTTTTTCATGTTATGAGCTCTTTCAAGAATTTGGCATAAAGTGGCATCTGCTCCAATACTTCAGCGAATGGTATGTTAATTTGGAGCTTCTTGAAGATCTCTAGGAACTTAGAGAATTAGCCATCCTTTCCATCTTTTCCCAGCCTTTGTGGGTATGGTGCCTTTGGCACATAAGGCTTCAAGACTGGTTTTGATGAGGATGGAGTAGGGGTCTCTTCTTCATTCTTGTTTTCATGCTTTTCTGCAACTTCTTCTTCATGGTTGTCTTTGCTTGGGGTTCCTTCTTCTACAACCTTCCTACATCTAAGTGTAATGACCTTGCATTCCCCTTTTGGGTTGGCCATGGTATCACTGGGAAATGTGTGTGTGGGCATTGGGATTTTCTTGGATAAGATCCCCACTTGTGCTTCTAACTTTGAGACTACTGCACCTTGATTTTTCAGATTTGACCTGTTTTCTTCTTAATTGGCGTCTATCCTTCTATCAGTCTACATTTATCTCTCCATAAGGGTGAAGACGGCTCCTACAAGCTGTGATGATAGTTGTGCTATTGCAGCCTCCATTCTCTCAAAGTTTCTCTTGATTTCACATGGTTGCATTGTTGAAGGTGGTGTGTCTTAATGGTGATTGTTGTGTGTTGGTTGGTTGCCATGGTACGATGTGTTTTGTGAATTATGGTAAGGTCTATGGTTGTTTGTTTGATGGTTGGGGTTGTGAGTGTTGTGTTGATTTGATGGATAAGGTTTGTTGTGGTCCTGGTTATGGCTTTGTTGGTTTCTCCACCCAAAATTTGAGTGGTTCTTCCAACCTGGGTTGTATATCTTGGAGTTGGGGTCATATGGTGGTCTGGATGAGTTGTTCACATAATTACCTTGTTCTCAGTCACCTTTAAATTCTAATGTACTTCCTTCTTGTTGAGTAGTTTGCTCTTGAATGGCTGAGACTTGATTAGCTTCCATCTTCTTGGTTAAGGCTGCTAGTTGTGCTACAATTGCCTTGTTTTTAGCTAACAAGGCGTCCACAGAATTGAGTTCTAGCACTCCTCTCTTCTGAGTTCTTTCTGAAGCATAGAAATACTCATTTTCAACTACAGTCTCGATGACAAATATGGCTTCTTCAATGGTTTTTTTCTTGTTGAGTGAGCCTCGTGAGCAATGATCCACGACCTTCTTTTATTCATAGAACAACCCTTTATAGAAGATGTGTAGTTGTACCCACTCATTGAACCTTTCTGGTGGGCATCTTCTTGTCAAATTTTTGAATCTCTCCCAGGCCTCAGTGAGTGTTTCACCATCTAGTTTTCTGAAAGTTTGCACCTCAGCTCTTAGCCTGTTGATTCTTTGTGGAGGGTAAAATCTTGCAAGGAATCTGTTTACAACATCATCCCATGTGGTTAAGCTCTCCTTGGGAAATACTTCCAACCACTTTGTTGCCTTGTTTCTGAGTGAGAAAGAGAACAAAAGCAGCTTGTAGGTATCCGGATGTACACCATTGGTCTTTACAGTTTCACAGATCCTCAAGAATGTATTGAGATGTTGGTTTGGGTCCTCCTGGGCACCTCCTCCATATGAACAATTAATCTGGACAAGTGTGATAAGTTGAGGTTTCAACTCAAAGTTATTGGCATGGGTTGTTGGCTTTAGGATGCTGCTGCCACAGTTTCCTGGATTTGGGTTGATATAGGAGCCTAAGACTCTCATTTCTTGCCTAACATGATTGCCATCTTCCTCTCCAACATGGTTAAACCAATTTCACTCACAAACACAAGTAAAGAGGTTCAAAAACAATCAAAGCAGTTACATCAAATATAGCAATTAGTAGTTAAACATAATTATTCACATAGGCAAACCAATTATAATATGCACACCCAAACAATGTCACATAGATGCATATGATGAATGTCTGTCCTACTGGCTGTGATATCACATTGTTGGTTCAACTATCAACCTGACACATTCCCATGGGAATGTTGCCTTTTAGTCACGAATATAAATGGGATCCCCAGGGATATCATGCCTGGCACACGGTCCAGGGATATAGTGCTCGCGCATATAATCCACGGATATAGTGCCGGACACACTCTTGCAGCAGAAGATCTACCATGCCAGGGATATAGTGTCCTGCACACTCTTTCAATAACCAACAAGTCCTGCATTCAACTCCAAGTTCTAAAACTCATTATCAATTCACAGTGAGAGGTGAGGAGCTAAGGCCCTATGACCACCATTCTCTTAAGCAGAGCTAACCTTCAAGCTAGTGACGGTAAAAAAAGTGCTTGTTGGGAGGTAACCCGACCTTGAGTATCCTTTGGTTTTTATTTTAGCTTGATTTTCATTTATTTATGATTTTTATTCATAGTTTTCTTGGATTTTATGAAATTTGTGGTCATGCAAGGTATTTAGAATAGGAACAGAGGAATCAGGAAGAAAAATATAATACTTTGGAGGAGATTTTTCATTCGGGTGCTCTAGCGCCAAATGCCAGACTAAGCATCTAGCACTAGGATTGGCAGCTACAAGTTGGCGTTAAACGACAGGGAGGATGTTTAATGCCCTGAATGGCATGAAAAAGTTGGCGTTAAACACGAGGCGGGAGTTTAACGCCTACGAGGGGCACAATTCTCAAGGCAACCCATGCCTCGTAGGGCGCTAAATGCCAGCAGGGCATTTAGTGCCAAGGCTCGTCTTAAAAAAAAATCCAATTCTTGCGTTAAATGCTAGGGGTGGCGTTTAACGCTCTAAATGGATTGAGCATTATAGTGTTGTGGCGCTAAACGCTGGAGCTGGCGTTTAGCGCTAGCAACGTGAATTTCAAAATTGAAGGAAGCCTCTTAACCGTTACCAATAGTTCCTACCCCAATCCTTTCCCCTTTGACTATTCAACCTCACTCTCTCTTACCCCCTACCCACTTTCCCATCCACATTCATTCACCCTTTTTACCAACCACCCTTCACATCCTTTCCTTTCTTTTTACCTTTCTTAACTGAGGTCAACCCTCCTTTCTTTCTTTCTAAAAATTTTTTATTTACTTCTCAGCATCCCTCCCTTCTTAAATCGAGCTCCCCTCTTTCTCTCTCTCCATCATTTTTCCACTCTCACTTCTTCTTTCTTTTCCCTTCATACATCTGCTTTATCTGTACATTTCCACTACTTCGTTCTGCATATTCTTCTTGCTCTTTTTTTTTCCTCTAGGATGAGCAAAGGCTTTAGGTTTGGTATTGGGGTGCACCCCTTTTCTTTTTTCTCATATTCCACATTGCACCTAAAACTGGTGAATCTTCTTCAAGGAAGAGAAAGGAAAAGGCCCCTGCATCCGGTCCATATGATTTTACCTTTGACCCACAAGGATCACTATAATGAAGTTGTGAGAAAAAAAAGGTGATCCTAGAGTTCTGTTTTGACCTGCAGCTAGAGGAGTATCCAGAGATCCAGGAACAGATTCTGAGGATGGGCTGTCAAGTGCTATGCAACCCCGTGACTATCGTGGGTGTATTGATGGTCAGAGAGTTCTATGCCAATGCATGGGTGACTTACAAGCCTATCAAGGGAAAGAACCTGGACATGAAGAACTGGCACACTATAATCCGAAGGAGGATCTTGGAGTTCAGTCCAGAGAGGGTGAGGGAGATACTGTAGTTTCCACCATCCAAATCCACTGTTTGCTTTCTTATTCCTCTGAATTTCTGTTTAATGCAATTTATAATTTTCGAACACCACTTTCTGCTGGCCTGACTGAGTCATTCGACTATTGTTGCTCAGTCCATCAATCCTCGAGGGATCTATCCTCACTCACCTGAGTTATTACTTGGTACGACTGATGAGCGGATACTTTAAACACTTTTGGGCATCATTTTCATATTGTTTTAGTTATGTTTTGTTTAAGTTTTATTATATTTTCATAATTTTAGTGCTAAGTTTACATTTATAGATTCTACTTTGATTTTTTGTGTTTTCTGATAATTTCAAGTAATTTCTGGCTGAAATTGAGGAGTTTTGGCAAAGTCCGATTCAGAGGCAAGGAAAGCGTAGTAGATGCTGTCAGATTCTGACATCCATGCACTTAAATGAGAATTTTTTGAGCTACAGTGGTCCATATCATGCTCTCTCAACAACTTTGGAATGCTAACTTTCAGAGCTTTCCAGTAATATATAATAGTGTATACTTTTCTTCGAAGAAGCCTGCCCATATTGGGCATTGAACGCTGGTGGACGAAATTGTGATCATCGACAATGGCTCCAATAATTTGGGAGCTCTCACACGTGAATTACACTTAGTCACAACTCAGCACAACTAACCAGCAAGTGCACTGGGTCGTCCAAGTAATACCTTACGTGAGTAAGGGTCGATCCCACGGAGATTGTTGGTATGAAGCAACCTATGGTCATCTTGTAAATCTCAGTCAGGCGGATAATAATTGATTATGGGAAATATAAAGAGATACTTGCTTAAATAATAAAGGATAGAAATACTTATGTAAATTAATGGTGGGAATTTCAGATAAGCATATGGAGATGCTTGTCCCTGTTGAATCTCTGCTTTCCTACTGCTTTCATCCAATCCTTCGTACTCCTTTCCATGGCAAGCTGTATGTAGAGCATCACCGTTGTCAATGGCTACATCCCATCCTCTCAGTGAAAATGGTCCAAATGCTCTGTCACAGCACGGCTAATCATCTGTCGGTTCTCAATCAGGTTGGAGTAGAATCCAGTGATTCTTTTGCGTCTGTCACTAACGCCCAGCCTTCAGGAGTTTGAAGCTCGTCACAGTCATTCAATCCCGGAATCCTACTCGGAATACCACAGACAAGGTTAGACTTTCCGGATTCCCATGAATGCGGCCATCAATTCTAGCTTATACCATGAAGATTCTGATTAAGGAATCCAAGAGATATGCGCCCGGTCTAAGGTAGAACGGAAGTGGTTGTCAGTCACGCGCATTCATAGGTGAGAATGATGATGAGTGTCATGGATTATCACATTCATCATGTTGAAGTGCAACGAATATCTTAGAACAGGAAGAAATCGAATTGGATAGAAAATAATAATAATTGCATTGAAATTTGAGGTACGGCGGAGCTCCACACCCTTAATATATGGTGTGTAGAAAATCCACCATTGAAAATACATAAGTGAAAGGTCCAAGCATGGCCAATGGCCAGCACCCATGAAGTTATAAGGACTAGGCGTCCAGAGATTGAATAATACAATCCAAGATATCTAATAAACTAGTAAAAAGTTCTATTTATACTAAACTAGCTACTAGGGTTTACAAAGGTAAGTAATTGATGCATAAATCCACTTCCAGGACCCACTTGGTGTATGCTTGGGCTGAGCTTGATCTATCCACGAGCTGAGGCTTCTCTTGGAGTTGAACGCCAAGTTGTAACGTGTTTTGGGCGTTCAACTCCGGTTCGTGACGTGTTTCTGGCGTTTGACTCCAGATAGCAACATGGAACTGGCGTTGAGCGCCAGTTTACGTCGTCTAATCATGAATAAAGTATGGACTATTATATATTGCTGGAAAGCTCTGGATGTCTACTTTCCAACGCCATTAAGAGTGCGCCAGTTGGAGTTCTGTAGCTCTAGAAAATCCATTTCAAGTGCAGGGAGGTCAGATTCCAACAGCATCAGCAGTCCTTTGTCAGCCTCTTATCAGAGTTTTGCTCAGGTCCCTCAATTTCAGCCAAAAAATACCTGAAATCACACAAAAACACACAAACTCATAGTAAAGTCCAGAAATGTAAATTTAGCATAAAAACTAATGAAAACATCCCTAAAAGTAGCTTGAACCTATTAAAAACTACCTAAAAACATTGCCAAAAAGCGTATAAATTATCCGCTCATCAAACGCCAAGGGGCTATCCCCTTGCTGGCGTCCAACGCCCCAAGGAGACAAGGTAGAGTTGAAAGCCCAAGAACAACCCCATTTGGGGTGTTCAATGCCCACCAAGAAGCAAGGAAACGTGGATCAACTCCCTAATGGGTGTTCAACGCCCATTCCTCAAGTTGGACGCCAAGCTCAGCCCAAGTACTCAACCAAAGTGGGCCCAAGAGTGGGAAAGAACAAAGATCAAAGATCACCACTGTTAAAGATCTTTGCCCTTTTGCATGTCTTACTATTACTTTCTGTAAGCTTTGAGCTATTAAACCTCCTAAGTTAGGGTTAGGAGCTCTGCTGTTTCTCATGGATTAATAATATTACTGTTTCTATTTCAATACACGTTGATTCCATTGTCTTGTGCTTTTCATTCTTCATCTCATGAATTGAGGATGAATCGTGACATTCATCCTTGTTCTACATAGGTTCTATGTGAGTCCTGACCCGGATAGCATTGAACTATAGCTAGAGAATGCACTACGGATTCCAAGAGAGTGCTTGGGCGACTTTGGATAAGTGACATAAAATCCCGTTGGCCGTGGGTTACTGAGGTCTCTGTGGAATTAAGGCTAGAGTTTGAGAAGCAACATTCTCTGATCCAGAAGATCTGACCTTGTCTGTGGTGTCTTGAGTAGGATCACGAAGGGGAGTGGATTGCTTAGGCCTTCACCTTCGGCTATAGTGGGAAGCCATGAGTTATCCTGATGAGGATGCTATATGAGTTGCTCAGATATGGTGGACTACTATGGTTTAGAAGAGGCTAACTTGATGAGGATGCTACATGAGTTAGTCAATTACAGCTACCATTAAATGAATCATTCGTTATTGAAGTAGATAGTAAGAATAGTTAATCTGGAAAGAATACACATCTCTGAAGCCTTAACTGAATCTCTATCACTGCTTTCACATTAATCTGGTATTTCATTTCCTTTACTTTTGTTTATGCTTTCAAACAACAACCATCTTTTCTAATTTCCTTACTAAGATTTACAAGATAGCCATTTCTTGCTCAATCCAATAATCTCTGTGGGATTCGACCCTCACTCACCTAAGGTATTACTTGGATGACCCAGTGCACTTGCCGGTTCAGTTGTGCGGAGTTCAATTTCGCGCACCAAGTTTTTGGCGCCGTTGCCAGGGATTGTTCGAGATTGACAAACTACCGGACTATCTTGTTGCTTAGATTAGGTACTTTTTGAGGTTTTGTTGCTCTTTTACTTCTTTTCTTGTTTTCTTTTTCAAAAACGTTTTCAAAACCTTTCTTTTCTTTATCTTTTGTTTGAGTCTTGTGTCAATCTTTAAATTTGGTGTCATTTTGGTGTTTCTTGGTTTTTCTTTCCCTTGGTTTTTCGAAAATATCGTCTTATTGTTCTTTCTTAGTATTCGAATTGTTCTTGTTGATTTCTTCATTTGATTTTAAAAATTGAGTTTGGTGTCTTTTAGTTGTTTTTCCTTTAATTTTCAAAAATTAGTGCCATTTGATCTTAAATTTTTAAGTTTGGTGTCTCTTAGTTGTTTTTCTCTTTCCCTAAAATTCAAAAATCCAATTTTTTTGTTTTATCTTTCTTTAACTTTTTGAAATCTTAACTATCTTTTCTAATCTTAATTCAAAAATTTTAAGTTTGGTATTTTTTTTGTTAGTGAAGTTTAAATTTTAATTTCAAATTTTATCTTTTCAAATCTTTTTCAAATCCTTATCTTATCTTTTGTTTATCTTTCTTTAAATTTCAAATATATTATCTTATCTTATTTTAATTTCAAATTTCAAAATTAAATCTTTTCAAATTTCAAAATATTTTTCAAATCTTTATCATATCTTTTATCTTTCCTATTTTATCTTCTACAAAAATTTTAAATTTCAAATTCCTATCTTTTTAAATCTTTACTATCTTTTAAGTTTGAATTTCAAAATCTCTAAATTTTAATTCGTATTTTTCTAAATCTTTTTAAAATCTTTATCTTATCTTTCTTTTTGAATTTAAAACTTACTTATCTTATCTTCTTTTTAAAATTTAAAACTTTTAAATTTCAAATCTCTACTTTCTTTTAATTTTGAATTTCAAAATGTTTGTTTGACTTCTTCTTTCTTTTATTTTCGAAAATCACCATTTAATTTTCAAATCTCTTTAGTTAATTAGTTATCCTGAAATTTAATTTTCTTTTATTATTCTTTATTATTTTGAAATAAATGAATAAAATAAAAATAAAACAAAAAGATTTTGATTTTAAAATCTCTTTCTTCGTAATTTTCGAATTCTCAAGCATATATCTCTCTCCATTATTTCGAATTCTACCTCCCCTCTCTACCCTCATTCTTCTTATCTTCTATAGACATCTCACTGGATGTTCTCTACACTCTAACATAGAAACTCCCATTCTTTCTTTTCTTGGTTTTCTTTTCTTGTTTTTGAGCAGGAACAGGGATAAAGAACCTCTCTTTGATCCTGATCCTGAACCTAAGAGGACTCTAAGGAGGTGTTTACAACAAGTTAGAGCACAACACTCTGGAGGAAATCTCACAGAGCTTTTCGAACAAGAAGCAGAGAATACAGACATGGCAGCCAATCCCAATGATAGAGGAGACGCAAGGAAGGTTGACGAACAGATTCTTGTGTGGTCTAGAATTTCACAAATAAATTCACGTTGCTAGTATAGCTTCTAGACCAACAAGAATCCTTTCGTACAAAAGATTTTTTGCCACAAGTAACAAAACCCTAATAAAATTGATAACCGAAGAATTTAAACCTCAGGTTGTCTCTCAAGGAATTGCAGGGAGGTGTGCTTATAATTGGTTATGGAAAAGTGTGTTTTGGGGTTTTGGATAAGAAAACAAGAAAAAGTAAATTGTAGAGAAAATAAAATAATAACAATAAAAGCCTTGACTAGGAGAGATTAATCAGAAGTTCTATCCTTGTTGGATTTTGTCAAGATCAGTTAATAATTGATTGTTGTTTCTACCTAGTTAACCCTTACCGAATAAGGGAAAGTCAAGTAGTTAAGACAACTTCTATTCACAAGTCCTAATCCTCTCCCTTAGGAAGGATTAGTGTTATTAACTAGAGTGCTAGCCAACAACTTCCAATTACCAATTAATTCTTGAGTATTCCAACTCAAGGGTCTCCTCTTAATCAACTCCCAAGTCAAGTTGGGAGTCTACTCTATCAACATGAATACCATCTTCCTTGTTATGAAAAAGGAGTAGAAAAGAGACATGTTAATTGGAATAAAATTGGAAGCAATTAAATAAATAATAAAATTAAATTCATAAAAGCAATCCAATTGTAACTCTGAACAAGGATTAAGAATATGGAAGAGTAAGTGATAAGTCAAGAAACAAACTAGAATGATGGAGTCTTCAATGGAGGTAGTCACTTTGTAATATCCATTTCAACAGCATAAAACTAGGAATCCTATATCCTAGAGAGAGAAGAGAGCCTCTCTCTCTCTAAAAACTACATCTAAATTATGAAAAGTGAATAATGAGAAGTCAATGATTGAATGAATGGATTTCCCTACTCTGTAGCCTCTAATCTGTGTTTTCTGGGCCGAAAACTGGGTCAAAAACAGTTGTGGTTTTTGCTTGTTGCGCGTCCGCACAAGGTGTGCGTGCACGTCGATGTATGGATGCGCTGATGTGCGCATTGGTGCACGAAATTGTGATCATAAATGGCGCCATCGACATGGTACACTCAATTGCAATCTCAACTCTTTTATCACAACTTCGCACAACTAACCAGCAGGTGCACTAGGTCGTCCAAGTAATAAACCTTACGCGAGTAAGGGTCGATCCCACGGAGATTGTTGGTATGAAGCAAGCTATGGTCATCTTGTAAATCTCAGTCAGGCAGATTCAAATGGTTATGAATGATGAATAAAACATGAAGATAAAGATAGAGATACTTATGTAATTCATTGGTGAGAATTT
The DNA here is from genome assembly GCF_003086295.3 of Arachis hypogaea. Classification (NCBI taxonomy): domain Eukaryota; kingdom Viridiplantae; phylum Streptophyta; class Magnoliopsida; order Fabales; family Fabaceae; genus Arachis; species Arachis hypogaea. Next base: position 78,007,869 of record NC_092038.1, on the reverse strand, counting down.
CAGATAAGCGTATGGAGATGCTTTGTCCCTTCCGTCTCTCTGCTTTCCTACTGTCTTCATCCAATCCTTCTTACTCCTTTCAATGGCAAGCTGTACCTTTCCATGGCAAGCTGTATGTTGGGCATCACCGTTGTCAATGGCTACAGTCCCATCCTCTCAGTGAAAATGTTCAACGCGCTCTGTCACAGCACGGCTATTCAGCTGTCGGTTCTCGATCATGTCAGAATAGAATCCAGTGATTCTTTTGCGTTTGTCACTAACGCCCCACAATCGCGAGTTTGAAGCTCGTCACAGTCATTCAATCCTCGAATCCTACTCAGAATACCACAGACAAGGTTTAGACCTTCCGGATTCTCTTGAATGCCGCCATCAATTCTAGCTTATACCACGAAGATTTCGGTTAAAAAATCCAAGAGATAAACATTCAAGCCTTGTTTGCTTGTAGAACGGGAGTGGTTGTCAGGCACGCGTTCATAAGTGAGAATGATGATGAGCGTCACATAATCATCACATTCATCAAGTTCTTGGGTGCAAATGAATATCTTAGAACAAGAATAAGCTGAATTGAATAGAAGAACAATAGTAATTGCATTAATACTCGAGGTACAGCAGAGCTCCACACCTTAATCTATGGTGTGTAGAAACTCCACCGTTGAAAATACATAAGAAAAAGGTCTAAGCATGGACGAATGGCCAGCCTCCCAAAGAGGATTCAATCATAAAAACATGATCAAAAGATTCAAGTGATCAAAAGACGATAATACAATAGTAAAAGGTCCTACTTATAGAGAACTAGTAGCCTAGGGTTTACAAATATGAGTAAATGACATAAAAATCCACTTCTTGGCCCACTTGGTGTGTGCTTGGGCTGAGCATTGAAGCATTTTTGTGTAGAGACTTCTCTTGGAGTTAAACACCAGCTTTTGTGCCAGTTTGGGCGTTTAACTCCCATTCTTGTGCCAGTTCCGGCGTTTAATGCCGGGCAGTTTTGAGCTGATTTGGAACGCCGGTTTGGGCCATCAAATTTCGGGCAAAGTATAGACTATTATACATTGCTGGAAAGCTCAGGATGTCTACTTTCCAACGCAATTGAGAGGGCACCAATTGGGCTTCTGTAGCTCCAGAAAATCTACTTCGAGTGCAGGGAGGTCAAAATCCAACAGCATCTGCAGTCCTTTTTAGCCTCTGAATCATATTTTTGCTCAGGTCCCTCAATTTCAGCCAGAAAATACCTGAAATCACAAAAAAACACACAAACTCATAGTAAATTCCAGAAAAGTGAATTTTAACTAAAAACTAATAAAAATATAATAAAAACTAACTAAAACGTACTAAAAGCATACTAAAAACAATGCCAAAAAGCATATAAATTATCCGCTCATCACGCATGCGCGCCAAGTGCACTCCCGCACCGCTCCTCGCTGGTCATCTTCTTTATTTTCTTGCGTTCCTTCCATTTTTTGCAAGCTTTCTTTCCATCCTCTAAGCCATTCCTGCCCTATAAAGCCTGAAAACACTTAACGCACAGATCACGGCATCGAATGGTATAAAGGGGGATTCAAAATATATAATTTAAATGTCTAGGAAGCTAGTTTTTAACCATAGAATAAAATTGGGAAGGAATTGTAAAATCATGCAAATCATATGAATAAGTGAGTAAAGAGTTGATAAAAACCACTCAAATTAGCACAAGATAAACATAAAATAGTGGTTTATCAATCTCCCCACACTTAAACATTAGCATGTCCTCATGCTAAGCTCAAGAGAAACTATAAGAGTGAAGCGGAATGGTAGGATGTATGAAATGCAACCTATTTATATGAATGCAACTAAATGCAAAATGCATTTACCTACATGGTTAAAAGTAAATAAATCTTCAAGAAGAAAAATGAACTGGATTCCACTAATTCAAATCATAAAAATGAAGTACAAATAACTTGCAAGAAGAAAATAGCTCATGAAAGCCGGGAACAAGGAATCGAGCATCGAACCCTCACCGGAAGTGTATACACTCTAATCACTCAAGTGTTTAAGGTCCGATTCTCTCAAGTCTCTACTAATCTTGCTTTCTAAGGCTTGCTCTTCATCTAACAATCAACAAAAATTTAATGCACCAATACACAAATCAAGAGGTCTTTTGAGGGTTGTAATGGGGTTAGGGTCAAGGTAGGATTGTATTTGGCTAAGTGGACTAAAATCTGAATCCTTAATTAACCTAAACTTACCACCTAACTTAAGACAATCCATGTAAATACAATGCAAAATCTAATTGCCCATTAACTATGTTTACCACATATTCATGCATCCCAAATGAAGTACAGTACATATGCATTGATATTATTACTTACTTTGGGGCATTTTGTCCCCTTGTTACTATTTGCTCTTTTTCTTTTCTTTTTCTTCTTTTTTTCTTTTTTTTTGTATATTTTTTCTTTTCTTTTTCTTTTTCTCTTTTGTTTTTCTCAATGCATATGATTAAGGTATTAAATGAAAGAATATGTGCTTAACCATCTTTTCCATAATTTCACAAAAAATATACCATGCCCAATTCTCAAACCAAATATTGGCAAATCCAATTTTCCCACACTTAAATCATGAACATTCTCACTAGTCTAAGCTAACCAAGAATTCAAATTAGGGACATTATTATTTTTCGCTAAAATAAAGAATAAAGGGGTAAAATAGGCTCAACTTTGGTTTGCAAAGGATAATGAAAGGGTAAGGCCATATGGGTATGTAAGCTCAGCGAAACAAAGGCGTCAATCATATAAGTGCATGTATACATCAAACAATGGAAATATAGAATTAAGCGAGACAAAGATCACAATTTTAGAGAGAATAACACATAAAAAAAATATTGGTTGATAAAATGCAACCAATCAAATAGGCTCAAAATCTCACTGGTTTTGTGTGTTCGAGCTCTAAACCATGTTCCAAAATAAAATTTCTTCAAGCAAGTTTATAAAAATTTTAATTCAAATTAGTGAAATGCTATATATATAAAAAAAGTTTCTTGAAAAAGAAATTATTACTTCAACCAAGTAGTGGTAAAATATGCACAAAATCAAACAAACATGCAATCAAACATGCAAATGCAACAATGAACTAACAAAAAAAAATAAAAATTGGTGTTGAGAAGGAAGTGACTAACCCACAGAGATCGGTATCGACCTTCCCACACTTAAAGATTGCACCGTCCTCGGTGCATGCAAAGATGTGCAAGTGGGCGGGTGGCTCAAACTGATGCCTTTCTCCAAAGATTGTGTAACAGACTTGTTTATTGCTTCAGTTAGAAACTTTTCCTTTTTCCTCTTGGTGGCCATCCTGAAAGAAGAGAAAAAGGAAGGGAAAGAACCCACAAGCAAAGATATGAAAAGAAATAAAACATATGTGGGCTAGTGCCAAATAATAAGTTTCTCAACTACATGGTCGCGACAACATGTAAATGAGAAAATAATAGAAGCACATGGCATTTCAACTAAATAGCAAACAAGTCAAGGCGCACCCAAAATAATGCAAAAAATATGCAACAGTTGAGTAAGAGAATTTTAACACCAATGTGAAAACAACAAGTATAGAAAAGAAAGGGAGAAGAAAAGGAAGAAGAAGGGAGGGAGGAAAGAATAAGAAAGGAGAGAAGAAAGGAGTAAGATGGTGATGAGCGGATAATTTGTACGCTTTTTGGCATTGTTTTTAGTATGTTTTTAGTATGATCTAGTTAGCTTTTAGTATATTTTTATTAGTTTTTAGTTAAAATTTACTTTTCTGGACTTTACTATGAGTTTGTGTGTTTTTCTGTGATTTCAGGTATTTTCTGACTGAAATTGAGGGACCTGAGCAAAAATCTGATTTAGAGACCAAAAAGGACTGCAGATGCTGTTGGATTCTGACCTCCCTGCACTCGAAGCGGATTTTCTGGAGCTACAGAAGCCCAATTGGCGCGCTCTCAACGGCATTGGAAAGTAGACATTCTGGGCTTTCCAGAAATATATGATAGTCCTTACTTTGCCCAAGATTGGATGGCCCAAACCGGCGTTCAAAGTCACCCTCAGAATTTCCAGCGTTAAACGCCAGAACTGGCACCAAAGTGGGAGTTAAACGCCCAAACTGGCATAAAAGCTGGCGTTTAACTCCAAGAAGAGTCTCTACTCGAAAATGCTTCAATGCTCAGCCCAAGCACACACCAAGTGGGCCCGGAAGTAGATTTTTATGTCATTTACTCATCTCTGTACACCCTAGGCTACTAGTTCTCTATATATAGGACCTTTTACTATTGTATTTTCATCTTTGGATTAATTTAGATCCTTTGATCATTATTGGACATCTAGTTCTTAGATCATTGGGAGGCTAGCCATTCGGCCATGCCTAGACCTTATCACTTATGTATTTTCAACGGTGGAGTTTCTACACACCATAGATTAAGGTGTGGAGCTCTGCTGTACCTCGAGTATTAATGCAATTACTATTGTTCTTCTATTCAATTCCGCTTGTTCTTGTTCTAAGATACCACTTGTTCTTCAACTTGATGAATGTGATGATCCGTGACACTCATCATCATTCTCACCTATGAACGTGTGACTGACAACCACCTCCGTTCTACCTTCGATTGGGTGAATATCTCTTGGATTCCTGATACACGATGCATGGTTGATCGCCTGACAACCGAGCGCTCGCCTGACAACCGAGCCAGCCATTCCGTGAGATCAGAGTCTTCGTGGTATAGGCTAAAACTGATGGCGGCATTCAAGAGAATCCGGAAGGTCTAACCTTGTCTGTGGTATTCTGAGTAGGATTCAATGATTGAATGACTGTGACGAGCTTCAAACTCCTGAAGGCGGGGCGTTAGTGACAGACGCAAAAGAATCACTGGATTCTATTCCGGCCTGATCGAGAACCGACAGATGGATAGCCGTGCCGCGACAGGGTGCGTTGAACATTTCCACTGAGAGGATGGGAGGTAGCTACTGACAACGGTGAAACCCTTGCATAAGCTTGCCATGGAAAGGAGTAAGAAGGATTGGATGAAGACAGTAGGAAAGCAGAGAGACGGAAGGGACCAGCATCTTCATACGCTTATCTGAAATTCCTACCAATGAATTACATAAGTATCTCTATCTTTATCTTTGTGTTTTATTCGCATATCACCCATATCCATTTGAGTTTGCCTGACTAAGATTTACAAGGTGACCATAGCTTGCTTCATACCAACAATCTCTGTGGGATCGACCCTTACTCGCGTAAGGTTTATTACTTGGACGACCCAGTACACTTGCTGGTTAGTTGTGCGAAGTTGTGTTTATGCCATGGTATTGAACACCAAGTTTTTGGTTTCATCACCGGGGATTAATTGAGTTGTGAAAAGTATTGATCACAATTTCGTGCACCAAGTTTTTGGCGCCGTTGCCGGGGATTGTTCGAGTTTGGACAACTGACGGTTCATCTTGTTGCTTAGATTAGGTATTTTTTTTCTTCAGAATTCTTGAAGATAAATTCTAGAGTTTCATGATGATTTGTTGAAGTCTGGCTGGCTGTGAAGCCATGTCTAATTTCATTGGACCGAGGTTTCAACTTATCATCACAAGAGCTTGTTGATTTCTATCAATCTTGCTTTTGGAGCAGTGATCTACTAAGGCTTGGCTGGCCTTTGGCCATGTCTAGTGTTTTGGACCGAAGCTTTCTTTGAAAGCTTGGCTGGCTGTGAAGCCATGTCTAATTCCTGGACCGGAGTCTTAGACTAAACATTGCATGATTCCTGGAATTCTCATTAAGAATTTTGATACCTTTATTTTCTTTTTCACTTAATTTTCGAAAAATCCAAAAAAATTACAAAATCATAAAATCCAAAAATAATTCTTGTTTGAGTCTAGTGTCTCATTTTAAGTTTGGTGTCAATTGCATGTTTCTGTTCTCTTTGCATTCATGCATGTGTCTTCATTAATCTTCAAGTTGTCTTGATGATTTCTTACTCTGATCTTTGAATTCTCTTGACTTGAGTGTTTATGTGTCTCATATGCATTCTCATTAGTGTCAGCAGTATACAAACTGCTACGTTTGGTGTCTTGCATGCATTGTTATTTGATTTTAGTTGCATTTTGATTATTCCTTAAAAATCCAAAAATATTTTTAATTTGTGTCTTTTCAAGTCAATAATACAGAGAATTGAAGATTCAGAACATACTGCAGAGGAATTATACAGAAAAAGCTGGGCGTTCAAAACGCCCAGTAAGGAAGACAGACTGGCGTTTAAACGCCAGCCAGGGTACCTGGCTGGGCGTTTAACGCCCAAAAGGGTAGAATTTTGGGCGTTAAACGCCAGAATGTGCAACATTCTGGGCGTTTAACGCCAGGATGGCACAAGAGGGAAGATTTTGTTTTTAATGCAATTTTTTTTCAAGTTTTCAAAGTTTTTCAAAATCAAATCTTTTTCAAATCATATCTTTTCAATCATATGTTTTCAAAAATTAATTTCTTTCATTTTTTCAAAGATATTTGCTATCAATTAATGATTTGATTCAACATTTCAAGTATGTTGCCTTTTCTGTTGAGAAAGGTTTAATGTTTGAATCATATCTTTTCTTGATAGCCAAGTCATTAATTTTCAAAATCAAATCTTTTAAAAACTAATCATATCTTCTTAACCACATCTTTTTCAAAATATTTTTCAATCAAATCTTTTTGATTTCTAATTTCAAAATCTTTTTCAAAAATCACTTCACTTCTTTCTCAATCATGATTTTCGAAAATCAATTAGTGTTTTCTCAAAATGTTTTCAAAATCTTTTACTTAATTTTCGAAAATTACTTCCCTTCTTCTCACATCCTTCTATTTATGGACTAATACTATTCCTTGATGCAAAATTCGAACTCCATCTTCTTTGATAAGTTCAAATTTTCTACTTCTGCCTTCCATTTTTCTTTTCCTCTGACACCTCAAGGAATCTCTATACTGTGACATAGAGGATTCCATATTTTCTTGTTTTCTTCTCTTTCTTATGAGCAGGAGCAAGGACAAAAGCATTCTTGTTGAGGCTGATCCTGAACCTGAAAGGACCTTGAAGCGAAAGCTAAGAGAAGCCAAGGCACAACTCTCTGTAGAGGACCTAACAGAAATCTTCAAAGAAGAAGAACACATGGCAGCCGAAAACAACAACAATGCCAACAATGCAAGGAAGGTGCTGGGTGACTTTACTGCACCTACTCCCGACTTCTATGGGAGGAGCATCTCTATCCCTGCCATTGGAGCAAACAATTTTGAGCTTAAGCCTCAATTAGTTTCTCTAATGCAATAGAATTGCAAGTTCCATGGACTTCCATTGGAAGATCCTCATCAGTTTTTAGCTGAGTTCTTGCAAATCTGTGACACTGTTAAGACTAATGGGGTTGACCCTGAGGTCTACAGACTTATGCTATTCCCTTTTGCTGTAAGAGACAGAGCTAGAATATGGTTGGACTCACAACCTAAAGAGAGCCTGAACTCTTGGGAAAAGCTAGTCAATGCCTTCTTGGCAAAGTTCTTTCCACCTTAAAAATTGAGTAAGCTTAGAGTGAAAGTCCAAACCTTCAGACAGAAGGAAGGAGAATCCCTCTATGAAGCTTGGGAAAGATACAAACAATTAATCAGAAAGTGTCCCTCTGACATGCTTTCTGAATGGAGCATCATAGGTATTTTCTATGATGGTCTCTCTGAACTGTCCAAGATGTCTTTGGATAGCTCTGCTAGAGGATCTCTTCATCTGAAGAAGACGCCTACAGAAGCTCAAGAGCTGATTGAAATGGTTGCAAATAACCAATTCATGTACACTTCTGAAAGGAATCCTGTGAACAATGGGACTAGTCAGAAGAAAGGAGTTCTTGAGATTGACACTCTGAATGCCATATTGGCTCAGAACAAAATATTGACTCAGCAAGTCAATATGATTTCTCAAAGTCTGTCTGGAATGCAAAATGCACCAAGCAGTACTAAGGAAGCTTCATCTGAAGAAGAAGCTTATGATCCTGAGAACCCTTCAATGGAAGAGGTGAATTACATGGGAGAACCCTATGGAAATACCTATAATCCTTCATGGAGAAATCATCCAAATCTCTCATGGAAGGATCAACAGAGACCTCAACAAGGTTTCAACAATAATAATGGTGGAAGAAACAGGTTTAGCAATAGCAAGCCTTTTCCATCATCTTCTCAGCAACAGACAGAGAACTCTAAGCAGAACACCTCTGACTTAGCAACCATGGTCTCTGATCTAATCAAAACCACTCAAAGTTTCATGACTGAAACAAGGTCCTCCATTAGAAACTTGGAGGGACAAGTGGGTCAGCTGAGCAAGAAAATTACTGAACTCCCTCCTAGTACTCTTCCAAGCAATACAGAAGAAAATCCAAAAGGAGAGTGCAAGGCCATCAACATGACCAAATTTTGGGAGGAAGAAGAGGCAGTGAACGCCACTGAGGAGGACCTCAATGGACGTCCACTGGCTTCCAATGAGTTCCCAAATGAGGAACCATGGGAATCTGAGGCTCAAAATGAGACCATAGAGATTCCATTGGACTTACTTCTGCCATTCATGAGCTCTGATGAGTATTCTTCCTCTGAAGAGGATGAGTATGTCACTGAAGAGCAAGTTGCTAAATACCTTGGAGCAATCATGAAGCTAAATGACAAGTTATTTGGAAATGAGACTTGGGAAGATGAACCCCCTTTGCTCACCAAAGAACTGGATGACTTGTCTAGGCAGAAATTACCTCAAAAGAGACAAGACCCTGGGAAGTTTTCAATACCTTGTACCATTGGCACCATGACCTTCAAGAAGGCCTTGTGTGACCTAGGGTCAAGTGTAAACCTCATGCCCCTCTCTGTAATGGAGAAGCTAGGGATCTTTGAGGTGCAAGCTGCAAAAATCTCACTAGAGATGGCAGACAATTCAAGAAAACAAGCTTATGGACTTGTAGAGGATGTTCTGGTAAAAGTTGAAGACCATTACATCCCTGCTGATTTCATAGTCCTAGAGACTGGGAAGTGCATGGACGAATCCATCATCCTTGGCAAACCCTTCCTAGCCACAGCAAGGGCTGTGATTGATGTTGATAGAGGAGAATTGATCCTTCAAGTGAATGAAGAATCCTTTGTGTTTAAGGCTCAAGGATATCCCTCTGTCATCATGGAGAAGAAGCATGAAGAGCTTCTCTCAAAACAGAGCCAAACAGAGCCCCCACAGTCAAACTCTAAGTTTGGTGTTGGGAGGCCACAACCAAATTCTAAGTTTGGTGTTGAACCCCCACATTCAAACTCTAAGTTTGGTGTTGGGAGGTTCCAACATTGCTCTGATCATCTCTGAGGCTCCATGAGAGCCCTCTGTCAAGCTACTGATATTAAAGAAGCGCTTGTTGGGAGGCAACCCAATGTTATATTTTATCTATTTTCCTTTGTTATTTTATGTTTTTTGTAGGTTGATGATCATGAGAAGTCACAAAATCAATGAAAAAAAGCAAAAACAAAATGAAAAACAGAAAGAAAAATAGCACACCCTGGAGGAGAGCGTGCTGGCGTTTAAACGCCAGTAAGGCTAGCTGTTGGGCGTTTAACGCCCAGTCTGGCACCATTCTGGGCGTTTAACGCCAGAAAGGGGCACCAGACTGGCGTTAAACGCCAGAAAAGGGCAAGCTCTTGGCGTTAAACGCCAGAAATAGGCATCAGCCCGGCGTTTAACGCCAGAATTGGCTCAAAACGCATTTTTGCTTGCCATTTGGTGCAGGGATGACTTTTCCTTGACACCTCAGGATCTGTGGACCCCACAGGATCCCCACCTACCCCACCACTCTCTCTCTTCTTCACCAATCACCTCAACACCTCTTCCCCAAAAACCCTTCACCTATCAAATCCCATCTTTCTCTTCACCACTCACATCCATCCTTCATAAAACCCCACCTACCTCACCATTCAAATTCAAACCACTTTCCCACCCACACCTACCCTCACTTGACCGAACCCTACCCTTCCCCCACTCCTATATAAACCCTCTTTCACTCCTTCATTTTCACACAACCTAAACACCACTTCTCCCCCTTTTGGCCGAACCACAAAGCCATTCCCTTTCCCTTCATTTCTTCTTCTACTACTCTCTTCTTTCTTCTTTTGCTCGAGGACGAGCAAACCTTTTAAGTTTGGTGTGGTAAAAGCATTGCTTTTTGTTTTTCCATAACCATTTATGGCATCCAAGGCCGGAGAAACCTCTAGAAAGAGGAAAGGGAAGGCAAAAGCTTCCACCTCCGAGTCATGGGAGATGGAAAGATTCATCACAAGGGTGCATCAAGACCACTTCTATGAAGTTGTGGCCTTGAAGAAGGTGATCTCCGAGGTCCCTTTTTCACTCAAAAAGAGTGAATATCCGGAGATCCGACATGAGATCCGAAGAAGTGGTTGGGAAGTTCTTACCAACCCCATTCAACAAGTCGGAATTTTAATGGTTTAAGAGTTCTATGCCAATGCATGGATCACCAAGAACCATGATCAAAGTGTGAACCCGGATCCAAAGAACTGGCTTACTATTGTTCGTGGGAAATACTTGGTCTTTAGTCCGGAAAATGTAAGGTTGGCATTCAACTTGCCCATGATGCAAGGAGATGAACATCCTTACACTAGAAGGGTCAACTTTGATCAAAGGTTGGACCAAGTCCTCACAGTCATTTGTGAAGAGGGCGCCCAATGGAAGAGAGATTCAAGAGGAAAGCCGGTTCAATTGAGAAGGCATGACCTCAAACCCGTGGCTAGAGGATGGTTAGAGTTCATCCAACGCTCAATCATTCCCACTAGCAACCGGTCCGAAGTTACCATAGACCGGGCTATCATGATTCATAGCATCATGATTGGAGAAGAAATAGAAGTTCATGAGGTTATATCCCAAGAACTTTATAAGGTGGCGGACAAGTCCTCTACCTTGGCAAGGTTAGCCTTTCCTCATCTCATTTGTCACCTCTATTATTCAGTTGGAGTTGACATAGAGGGAGACATCCCCATTGATGAGGACAAGCCCATCACTAAGAAGAGGATGGAGCAAACAAGAGACCCCTCTCATCATCAAATCCCTGAGATACCTCAAGGGATGCACTTTCCTCCACAAAACTATTGGGAGCAACTAAACACCTCCCTAGGAGAATTGAGTCCCAACATGGGACAACTAAGGGTGGAGCACCAAGAACACTCCGTCCTCCTCCATGAAATTAGAGAAGATCAAAGAATCATGAGAGAGGAGCAACAAAGACAAGAAAGAGACATTGAGGAGCTCAAGCACTCCATAGGATCTTCAAGAGGAAGAACAAGCCGCCATCACCAAGGTGGACCCGTTCTTTAATTTCCTTGTTCTTTATTTTTCCTGTTTTTCGAATTTTAATGCTTATGTTTATCTATGTTTGTGTCTTGTGATCATTAGTGTCTTAGTGTCCATGCCTTAAAGTTATGAATGTCCTATGAATCCATCACCTTTCTTGAATGAAAAATGTTCTTAATTGAAAAAGAAAAGAGTTGCATGAATTTCGAATTTTATAACAGTTTAATTATTTTGATGTGGTGGCAATACTTTTGTTCTCTGAATGTATGCTTAAACAGTGCATATGTCTTTTGAATTTGTGGTTCATGAATGTTGGCTCTTGAAAGAATGATGAAAAAGGAGACATGTTACTGAGGATCTGAAAAATCATAAAAATGATTCTTGAAGCAAGAAAAAAGCAGTGAATACAAAAAAAAAGAGAGCAAATTTCGAAAAAAAGGGAGAAAAAGAAAACGAAAATAAAAAGAGAAGAAAGAAATAAAGTTATGATCCAAGGCAAAAAGAGTGTGCTTAAGAACCCTGGACACCTCTAATTGGGGACTCTAGCAAAGCTGAGTCACAATCTGAAAAGGTTCACCCAATTATGTGTCTGTGGCATGTATGTATCCGGTGGTAATACTGGAAGACAGAGTGCTTTGGGCCACGGCCAAGACTCAATAAGTAGCTGTGTTCAAGAATCATCATACTTAAATAAGAGAATCAATAACACTATCTAGATTCTGAGTTCCTAAAGAAGCCAATCATTCTGAATTACAAAGGATAGAGTGAGATGCCAAAACTATTCAGAGGCAAAAAGCTAAAAGCCCCGCTCATCTAATTAATACTGATCTTCATAGATGTTTTTGGAATTCATTGCATATTCTCTTCTTTTTATCTTATTTGATTTTCAGTTGCTTGAGGACAAGCAACAATTTAAGTTTGGTGTTGTGATGAGTGGATAATTTGTACGCTTTTTGGCATTGTTTTTAGTATGTTTTTAGTATGATCTAGTTAGTTTTTAGTATATTTTTATTAGTTTTTAGTTAAAATTCACTTTTCTAGACTTTACTATGAGTTTGTGTGTTTGTCTGTGATTTCAGGTATTTTCTGACTGAAATTGAGGGACCTGAGCAAAAATCTGATTCAGAGACCAAAAAGGACTGCAGATGTTGTTGGATTCTGACCTCCCTGCACTCGAAGCGGATTTTCTGGAGCTACAGAAGCCCAATTGGCGCGCTCTCAACGGCGTTGGAAAGTAGACATCCTGGGCTTTCCAGCAATATATGATAGTCCAAACTTTGCTCAAGATTTGATGGCCCAAACCGGCGTTCAAAGTCACCCTCAGAATTTCCAGCGTTAAACGCCGGAACTGGCACCAAAGTGGGAGTTAAACGCCCAAACTGGCATAAAAGCTGGCGTTTAACTCCAAGAAGAGTCTCTACACGAAAATGCTTCAATGCTCAGCCCAAGCACACACCAAGTGGGCCCGGAAGTGGATTTTTATGTCATTTACTCATCTTTGTACACCCTAGGCTACTAGTTCTCTATATATAGGACCTTTTACTATTGTATTTTCATCTTTGGATTAATTTAGATCCTTTGATCATCTTTGGACATCTAGTTCTTAGATCATTTGGAGGCTGGTCATTCGGCCATGCCTAGACCTTATCACTTATGTATTTTCAACGGTGGAGTTTCTACACACCATAGATTAAGGTGTGGAGCTCTGCTGTACCTCGAGTATTAATGCAATTACTATTGTTTTTCTATTCAATTCCGCTTGTTCTTGTTCTAAGATACCACTTGTTCTTCAACTTGATGAATGTGATGATCCGTGACACTCATCATCATTCTCACCTATGAACGTGTGACTGACAACCACCTCCGTTCTACCTTCGATTGGGTGAATATCTCTTGGATTCCTGATACACGATGCATGGTTGATCGCCTGACAACCGAGCGCTCACCTGACAACCGAGCCAGCCATTCCGTGAGATCAGAGTCTTCGTGGTATAGGCTAGAACTGATGGGGGCATTCAAGAGAATCCGGAAGGTCTAACCTTGTCTGTGGTATTCTGAGTAGGATTCAATGATTGAATGACTGTGACGAGCTTCAAACTCCTGAAGGCGGGGCGTTAGTGACAGACGCAAAAGAATCACTGGATTCTATTCCGGCCTGATCGAGAACCGACAGATGGATAGCCGTGCCGTGACAGGGTGCGTTGAACATTTCCACTGAGAGGATGGGAGGTAGACACTGACAACGGTGAAACCCTTGCATAAACTTGCCATGGAAAGGAGTAAGAAGGATTGGATGAAGACAGTAGGAAAGCAGAGAGACGGAAGGGACCAGCATCTTCATATGCTTATCTGAAATTCCTACCAATGAATTACATAAGTATCTCTATCTTTATCTTTGTGTTTTATTCGCATATCACCCATATCCATTTGAGTTTGCCTGACTAAGATTTACAAGGTGACCATAGCTTGCTTCATACCAACAATCTCTGTGGGATCGACCCTTACTCGCGTAAGGTTTATTACTTGGACGACCCAGTACACTTGCTGGTTAGTTGTGCGAAGTTGTGTTTATGCCATGGTATTGAACACCAAGTTTTTGGTTTCATCACCGGGGATTAATTGAGTTGTGAAAAGTATTGATCACAATTTCGTGCACCAGATGGAAAATAGAACGTGACGCGTACTCGTCGCTCATGCGTACGCGTGAGTGAGCTGAATCACAAATGACGCGTAAGCGTCGGTCACGCGCACGCGTGACCTTGGTCGTGCTACTCGCGCGAGGCCAACTCCGCACATGCACAACTCTCTGTTTTCTTCGCGCTGTGGCCAAAATTGTATTCGACGCATGCGCGTCAGGCACGCGCACGCGTGAGTGGCCAGAAATTGAAAATGATACGCACGTGTCAGGGACGAATTTGCGTGAGCTATTTTTGGCCTCTAGCATAGTACTAGCATCAGGCCATCATAACTTTTGGGCAAACACCTTTTTACGCTGATTTTCAGGGCCACGTGTGAGGTGCCAAAATCTTAAGTGCGCGTGATGTTGTTTGTGCATAAGGCACACTTCTTGCACAGCTCCCACGGAACTTTCTGCCCAAATTTTCTCCAATTTTTTTTGCAATATGCAGATGAAGATGCAAACTATATGTACTAATAATGAGAAGAGTCACTAAAAAAAAAGAAATCCAAAAAGAGAGAGAAGAACGATCATACATGGTGGGTTGTCTCCCACCTAGCACTTTTAGTTAAAGTCCTTAAGTTGGACAGTTGGTGAGTTACTTGTCATGGTGGCTTGTGCTTGAACTCTTCCAGGAATCCCCACTAATGTTTGTACTTTCCATAGCCTCCGGGATCCCAAAATAGGTGCAGAAAGCCTTCAAGCAAGTGGAAGCAAGTGACAAGGCCTCAAGAGTGTTGACTGTTGGAATGAATTCTGGGGTCCCAAACCTTGCTTTTGCATCCATCTTCTTGTTGATCATTATTGTGTTTCTTCTTCTTTAATCTCCATCTCTTTATCAACCTCTTCAAAGTCTTCAACCAGGATATGCGTTGGAGGTTGTACACCTTCCTCATCATCAATTTCAAGCGTCTCGGAAGGAGGCTCTATGACTAGACTTTCCCATGGAGGTTCAGCATCTCTTAAGTCTGCAACCACTTCTTCTTCTTCTTCAATAATTATGGCTTCCTCCTATTATTTTAGCATAAAATCGTACTCCTCCTTGATGATTTTCTTTCTATGACAACTCCCTTCAACTACTCCTTCATCTTCAAGGGTCTCTCATACCTCCACATTTTGGGCCTCCACTTGCTCCTCTGGAAATAAGGCTGCGTGTAACCAATCCATTGCGATTACGTCCCTAAGACGATACCTTCTCTCTTGTTCAATATCAATAGCATCATTGGGATCATGTTGCTCTTGGGTTGATGGATATGGGTATTCTTGCACAGAGGGTGGTGGTGCAGTGAAGCTCGAGGGTTGAATATTGGGGGTAGAGGGTTGGTCCATGCGGGATATAAGATTCTGGAGTTTAGAGGTGAGACCAATGAGAGAGGTAAGTGTGTTTTTCATGGAAGTTTGGGGTGGATAGGAGGGTTTATTTGTTGGGAGAAAGGGCTCATAACACAGAGGTAGTTCTTCTTGATAAGGATATGGAGATGGTGAATATTGAGGTGGTGGTTCTGGGTATGGTTCATATGGTGGTTGGTGTGGTGGATAAGGATTAGAGTCATATGGAGGTGAATGGTGGAAAGGGGCTTGTGAGTATGGTGGTTCAGAGTTATGTTGAGGAGGGGGTTCGTAGGTGTATGGTGGGGCTTGTTGGTAACTACAAGGGGTCCACCATATCCATCATCTTGGTACGCACCCTGGAATGGCTCTTGACCATAGCAATTCGGTGGAGGTTGGTTATAGTGCATTGGAGGGGGTTGTTGCCAAGAGGGTTGATCAAATCCTTGTGGTTTCTCCCATATTTGATTCTTCCAACCTTGATGCATGTTCTCATTATAGCTTCCATTCCTTACAACAACATTGGAACCAAACTTAAAGCCAGAGGGGTGAGAATTCATAGTAGTTAATAAAAATTTAAAACAAAAAAGAAATAAATAAGCAAAAACAAATATTTACAATAACCAATAATAAGGCACACGTTTGCAATTCCCCAGCAACGGCGCTATTTTGACGAACGGATTTTTGCTAGGAAAGAATTTCACGAATATATTCCCGTTGTAAGTATAGTTTCTAAACCAACAAGAATCCTTTCGTACAAAATATTGTTTGCCACAAGTAACAAACCCCTAATAAAATTGATAACCGAAGTATTCAAACCTCGGGTCCTCTCTCAAGGAATTGTAGGGAGGTGTGCTATAATTGGTTATGGAAAAGTGTGTTTTAGGGTTTTGGATAAGAGAACAAGAAAAAGTAAATTGTAGAGAAAATAAAACAATAACAATAAAAGCCTTGACTATGAGAGATTAATCGGAAGTTCTATCCTTATTGGATTTTCTCGAGATCAGTTAATAATTGATTGTTGTTTCTACCTAGTTAAATAAGGGAAAGTCAAGTAGTTAAGACAACTTCTATTCATAAGTCCTAATCCTCTCCCTTGGGAAGGATTAGCAATAGTAACAAGAGTGCTAGCCAAAACTTCCAATTACCAATTAATTCTTGAGTATTTCAACTCAAGGGTCCCCTCTTAATCAACTTCCAAGTCAAGTTGGGAGTCTACTCTATCACATGAATACCATCTTCCTTGTTATGAAAAAGGAGCAGAAAAGAGACATGATAATTGGAATAAAAATGGAAGCAATTAAATAAATAATAAAATTAAATTCATAAAAGCAATCCAATTGTAACTCTGAACAAGGATTAAGAATATGGAAGAGTAAGTGATAAGTCAGGAAACAAACTAGAATGATGAAGTCTTCAATGGAGATAGTCACTCTGTAATATCCAATTCAATAGCATAAAACTAGGAATCCTAAATCCTAGAGAGAGGAGAGAGCCTCTCTCTCTAAAAACTACATCTAAATTATGAAAAGTGAATAATGAGAAGTCAATGATTGAATGAATGGATTCCCCCACTCTGTAGCCTCTAATTTGTGTTTTCTGGGCCAAAAACTGGGTCAAAAATAGCGCAGAAATCGCCCCCATTGACTTTTGCAGTTGCAGTACGTCGCGCATGTCACGCGGATGCACCAGGTGCGCGCACGCATCGATTGTGCTTTTTTCTTGTTGCGCGTCCACGCCATGTGCGCGTGCGCGTCGATGTGTGGATGCGCTGATGTGCACGTGCGCGCCAAGTGCGCGCCCGCGCCGCTCCTCGCTGGTCAGCTTCTTTATTTCCTTGCGTTCCTTCCATTTTTTGCAAGCTTCCTTTCCATCCTCTAAGCCATTCCTGCCCTATAAAGCCTGAAAACACTTAACGCACAGATCACGGTATCGAATGGTATAAAGGGGGATTAAAATTATATAATTTAAATGTCTAGGAAGCTAGTTTTTAACCGTAGAATAAAATTGGTAAGGAATTATAAAATCATGCAAATCATATGAATAAGTGAGTAAAGAGTTGATAAAAACCACTCAAATTAGCACAAGATAAACCATAAAATAGTGGTTTATCAAAGGTCCTAGGCGTAACAGTCCAGACCATACGCTAGCACGATATTGTCTGCTTTGGCACACAAGGCCTCATGGTTTTGCCTTCGATGATAGGGATGATAGTCGAAGTCCCCCACACTCACTTGTCAAAACGCGTCATGCTAGGGAGAGGTATCCACACCCTTATAAGGCATGCTTCGTTCCCCTCCCCAACTGATGTGGGACCTTACAATCCACCCCCTAAGGGAGCCCAGCGCCCTCGCTGGCAGATCGATCCGGGCTCCTGCTCTGGTACCATCTCTAATAGCCCAGACCACCCGCTAGCACAATATTTTTCGTTTTGGCATACAAGGCCTCACAGTTTTGCCTTTGATGATAGGGATGATAGCTGAAGCCCCTACACTCACTCGTTAAAATGCGTCATGCTAGGGAAAAGTATCCACACCCTTATAAGGCATGCTTCGTTCCCCTCCCCAACCGATGTAGGACCTTACACTAGGTGACTTTACTACACCTACTTCTGACTTCTATGGACGAAGCATTTCTATACCTGTCATTGGCGCAAATAATTTTGAGTTGAAGCCTCAACTGGTCACTTTAGTTCAACAGAACTGCTAGTTTCATGGACTTTCACAGGAAGATCCCAACAAATTTATCTCTGATTTCTTGCAGATCTGTGATACTGTCAAGACTAATGGAGTGGATCCAGAAATTTACAAGCTTATCATTTTCCCCTTTGCTGTAAGGAATAGAGCTAGATTATGACTGGATTATCAACCTAAGAAAAGCCTAGACTCTTGGGAGAAGGTGGTCAATGCATTTTTGACCAAGTTCTTTCCACCTCAGAAGCTGAGCAAACTTAGGGTGGAAGTTCAAACCTTCAAACAGAAAGAGGGTGAATCCTTCTATGAAGCATAGGAGAGGTACAAGCAACCGATCAGAAGGTGCCCTCCTAACATGATTTCAGACTGGACCATATGTAACAACCCTGATTTTCGAGTACGCGAGATCTTTTCTGAAAGTACGGAGAACTCCAGAGGATCAATAAGGGGAGAACCTTTGATATATCATAAAGTATCTCAATCCTCATTGTCATTATGTCATCTTTAAGATAGAACCTTTTTTGAGGCAAGCTTGATAACGCAGTCACGAAGAACCTAGTTTTTGAACCGTATTGGTTAGGAGTTTTGATTCTGATTTTCGTAAATAGTCTCAGTTTGACGAACCGGAATCAACTCATGAGAGAAGAGAGATAATATTATAATATTATCATTATATTAGTATTAGAAGCTACTTGAATGATATTATAAGGTTACCTGGTCAGTTTTTTTTAAAACAGAAAATTGGTTTAATCGGGTTCACAGCTTACTGGTGCAGCTTAGCACTAGCACTCTCTGATGACTTTAGCAATGCTAAGGCCTCATCATACATGTTTTATTCTCATAATAAATATGTTACTAGTATCATTTATGCTAGTAGCTTAGAAAATAATTTTTAGAGATATTTTTACAAGTGTTCCGATACACCTAGTTTTAACAGTTATACACCAGAGATATTTTAATATTATTTTAATCCACCTCCAAGCCAACCAATCACCACTCACCTTACACCCTCAAAACCTCCAAGGCTGTCTCATTTCTTCATTTTGGCCAAAAATAACAAGAGAGAAAAGAGATAAACTTTCATGAACACTTAATCTTCAAAGCTTGATTTCTTCTGAACTAAAACTCAAATCAAAATTCCGATTACACCAAAATGATCCTCTCTTCTTCCTCTACATAACCATATAACATATCAAGGCTGGAAATAATCTGAGATGGCTGTCTCCCTCCCTCTTCAATTTGGTTTTCAAGAAAAACCATGCAAAACATGTGTTTTCTTGATGTTCTTCCTTAGGAATCATGCTTAACTTGACTTGAGGGCCAAGAAACGTTAATTTCCAGCAACTATAAGGTGAGAAATCCCTTCCTAACATGCTGAGTGAGATTTGGTCAGTTGAGAGTTTTTGGATTTAAAGTTGTTCTTGATGTGATTTAGGAGGAAAAAGTGCTTAAGGACCACCTGAATGTCTAACCGAATTAGGAGTAGCAAAACCAGGTAGGGTTTGACGAATTTAATCTTGATTGATTGTGTTTGATTTGTGTAATTATGATATGGTTTGGCTGTGCTTGAAATTAATTGTTTATATGAGTGATTCTTGTTGAAATTTTGGTGAAATTTTGATGAAATCTGATGAAATTCAAGCTATGAACTTGTGTTCTTGTGGCTTCTAGAAAACAAAACCCTAACCCTTAAATTGGGGTTCAATATGTGTTAAAATCATGTAGAAAAGATGGGGTTTTAGTGGCTGCTAATTTATTATGAATTATGGTAAAAATCGGTTGCTGAAAAGACTGAAAAACGGGTAAAAACAGAGAAAGAATCTAAAGAATTTATGAAGAACACGAAGAACACTTTGAGTATGGTGAAGAACAATGAAGAATACCTTTTTGATCCATAAAAGGGCAAGGAAGTAAATATTTTGGTGTTTGGGGGTTATTTAGTAATTTTTGAAAGTTAGGGTGGTTAAAGTAGAAATATTAAAAGTTACCGGGTAAAAAGTTAATTTTGAAAGTGAAAAGGTAAAGGCAAGGTAATTTTAAAAAATTTAATGATAAAATAATAAATAATAATAAAATATTAAATAATAATATTTAATTAAAAATAATAAAATAATGTGGAAAAGGTAGTTTTCTGTAAAAGCTTTAGAAAGACAACTTTAAGCGCAGAATCTCATAATTACCTTCATAAAACACTTAGGGAGTGGTAATAACATGTTAGTGAGGCAAAGATAAAGGAAAGATAAAAATATTAAAGAAAAGATAAAAACCAAAGAAACTCTGTAAAGTTTTAATAACAGGAAAACAGACAGAGATTAGTGAACAAACTAGGGCAACATAGTTAGTCCTTGATAGGGTTAGGTATAATATGAAAAGTTAAACTGTTTCAGTATAGACTTAATGAACCTATACTTGGGACAGGATAACTATTCATACCGAAATTTACATAAGCTTTAAATACATATGTTAAGCAGAGAAATCAGAGCAGAGTAAAGTAAAGAGGTAAAGAGAAAAAGAGTAATATAGATACAGAGAATAGAGTAATCAAAATAGAGTAAAGAGACTAAGTGAAAAGAGTAAGCAGAGCCGAGTAAATCGACTAAGAGAAAAGAGTAATTAGAGCAGAGTAAAGAGACAAAGATAAAAGAGTAGCAAAACATACGAACTGATAATCATTGATTATGGGAATAACCCACGAACTGATAATCATTAATTATAGGAATAACCCACGAACTGTTGTATATTGGTCTCGGGTATAACCCACAAACTGAAGATTACTGTATTGTTGAGTATTGATCTCGGGTATAGCCCACGAACTGAGGATCGTGTTTATTGTTGTATGTTGATCTCGGGGAAACCCATGAACTGAGGATCATTGTTTTGTTTGTGAATTGATCTCGGGGAAACCCACGAACTGAGGATCATTGTTTTGTTTGTGAATTGATCTCGGGGATGCCCACGAACTGAGGATCACTGTTTCCCCTTGTGCGTATATTATGGGGTCGAGCTTTGCGCTGACTGCCGGTAGTCATGAAGGAGTGGTATTCTTACCACCGACACGTATGCACTAAGGACACAAAGGGAAACCATATCTAGGACTTGTTCCTTGGTAATGTCGGGCTGCAGGGTGTAAACTAACACGTGAGCTCATGGCCTGCATAGGACAGACATGCATCATACTTGGTTATGCATTTTCTCTGTTATGATTGTTGTATGAATGTATGCTCTGTTTGTTTGTATTCTATTCCTTGTATTTGCATTTTATTTTCATGTATTCTTTTGTTTGTGTTCTACTTTCTTCTTTCTCTATTTTCTCTATTTATCTATCTTCTGTTTACTGCTTCTTGGTATTATGCTATTTGTCTGCTAAACAACACAGAATTAATGAACGTAACTAATAACCCCGGCTCTACTAAGAACTTCCCAGTTCTTACCCCTTCTCTCTCTCTTCCCCCTTAGATGGAAGCAAGAGTACCCTTCCGTAGTTCGTTGATGATCGTTCTGAAAAGAGGATTCTGCTCTAGGTAGTCTTCTAAGTCTAGAGTTAACTCCATTACCTATTTATATGTATATACTATGAGACCAGCCAATGTCTGCACCACGTTTATATGTGAACTTTAACCAAAATCCTGTGTACGAGACTCTTGTTGTGTGGCTACTTGATGAGGTACCAGAGAGACATCATATGGCAATGTCTGATCGTGCAGAGGAGTAACAGATGATGTTCTACCTTTTGATGACGTTCCACCGGACTTGAGTTTTGTAGACTTAGAACGTACCTTCCCTCGCTTTAGTATTTTAGAGGGACTAGGTGAGTATAGGGTCTAGGCTAGCCTGGGCGCCAGCTTAGGGACTTCTTGAATAGGTCAGGGCCTGGGATGTTGTATGTATATATATGTATATAGTTATTATCTAGCTATATCTAGGGGCGTTCTAACTAAAAGTCTATACCTAAACAAAGGCTGGATCACTGAATTTTATTAACTGCTTACGATGTATTTATGTGTGGTTGTTTATAACTGTTATATCTGTTATTATTTGCGAATTGATTATGAATGATTCCCTTTATTAGTCCAAACGTTTTCAAAAAAAAAATCTCGCTAAAAAACTACGCCTTAACAACGATTCAGGCTCATATAATAAATAATAGATAATAATTAGGAAGACAAGTTGGTAGCGCTCAGTTTTCGGTATGATCTAGACATACTGAAAATTGGGTCGTTACACCATACTAGATATCTTCTATGATGGCCTCTCTAAATTGTCCAAGATGGCATTAGACCACTCTGCTGGTGGTTCACTCCAGTTGAAGAAAACGCCTAAAGAGGCACAGTAACTCATTGACATGGTTGCAAACAACCAATTCATGTACACTTTTGAAGGGAACCCTGTGAACAATGGGGTAGCTCAGAAGAGAGGAGTCTTGGAGGTTGACACTCTGAATGCCACATTGGTTTAGAACAAAATCCTGACCCAACAGGTCAACATGATCTTTCAGCATCCGACTGGATTACAAGTTGCAGTTGGTACCACTCAAGAGGCCTCCTATGAAGAAGATGCCTTTGATTCAGATCAACTTATGATGGATGAGGTTAACTATTTGGGAAATCCATCAGGAAATCCCAATAATGAGCCTTACCTACAACTCATCTTGGAGGAATCATCCCAACTTTTCATGGAGGGATCAACAAAAGCCTCAGCAAGGCTTCAACAACAATCAAGGTGGAAAGAACCAGAATAGGTTCAATAATAGATCATTCCCATCTTCTCAGCAACAAATGGAGACGTCTATGCAGAGCCTCTCTGAGATCCCTTCTAACACTCTTTCAAGTAATATTGAAGTAAACATAAGAGAAGAGTGCACAACCTTCAGTATAGGAGCTGAGGCCGAATCTGAAGAGGAAGTTCTGGCATTGAACGCCAGCCAAGGAGTAAAGGCTGGGCGTTCAATGCCCAAGAAGAGCAATTTATGGCGTTTTTATTTATTCAAATCAAGAAGCTAAGGTTTTAGAGATTTTCAATGAATTAAAGGAAGTGAGATAGGAAAGTCTCCCCTAAAGCCTTAAGACTTTGCTAAGAAATTTTATCACCAAATCCTTGATGTGTGGAAAATGATTCAACACTAAACTCACCGGCAAGTGGACCGGGTAGCATCAAGTAATAATAACTCACATGAGTGAGATTGATCCCACAAGGATTGAAAGATTGAGCAATTTTAGTTAGGTGGTTGATTTAGTCAAGCGAACAGGAGTTGATTTAAGTGATTTATATCCAACAGAAGCTAAATTGCATGAAATTTAAAGGGAGATGGGTAATTGACAATAATTTAAAGTGCAGAAGAATTAAAAGAGCCGAATCTTAAAGTGCAAGTAATGTAAATTACAGAAACTTATATTGCAAGAAACATAGATAGCTGAAACTTAAAGTGCAAGAAATAATGTAAATGGCTTGAATCATAAAAGGATTTGGGAGTTGGGATTGCAGAAATTAAACAAGAGAAAGTAAAATGGCATTAAACAGAGAAGTAAAGGATGAATTAAAATGCAACAGATCTAAACAGAAGAGAGAAATTACTTGAGAAACCAAACAGAAAGCAAAATGCAGCTTAATTGCAATAGCTAAAGGAAAAGTTGAAGATCTCAGGGGTGGAGGAGACTAGAAAACGATTCTAGATCTCAAGTCCTTCCTTGATCCAATAAGAGAATAATTGCAGAGAAGTAAAAATAGATTGCAGAAGAAGTAGAGATGAAAACAGTAAAGAGAACTTAGATCCAAACCACAATTCCTTGAATTATGCAGAAAAGTAAACAGAAAGAGATCTCAAGGTGAGATTGAAATAGAATTTCTTCAATTCTCTACCCAAGATTCAAAACAAAGATGAAAAGAGTAGAGGCAAGAGCAAGAAGAAGAGAATTCAATTCTCTCCTTAATTCCCAAACCTCCAAAGCTAGAAAATAAAATTGAAAATTCAAAAGTAAGCAAAAAAAAGTCCTCTCTAACTCAAATTAACTTCTATTTATACACTTCCTATTTTTGGATTTTAGAATTTGGAGTGGGCTTTTTAATTTGGTGAAGAATTGAATTAAATTGGAATTTTGGTTGAATTTTTGGGCTATGGGTCACACTCCCAATATCAAGCTCAGTTCATGGCAAGAGCGGAGCTTTGGTGCTCTTTGCCTTGTCTCCATTTGTTGCGCGCATTCCTTCTTGTGACAAGGGAGTAGCGCTCAGCTCTTGGCAAGAGCTGAGCTTGCTCCTTGTCTTTAGTGAGGGCCACGATTCGAGTCCTTGGGAGAGCATGTGCTACCCATTTTTCTTGGCACACGAGTAGCGCCTAATGCCTTGCTTCCTTGAGGTACTTAGTTCGAATCCCAGGGAGTGCAAACAAGCCAATTTTAGCTTGTTTTCTTGCAAAGTAGCGCTGTAACCTTCTCCTTTGGCCTTGGGTTCGAATCTCATGGCATGCACTAGCGAACTCTTTTTCCTTGATTTTTCTTGGAAAGCTCCCGATAAAGCTCTTGGCAAGAGCTAAGCTTTGAAATTTTGCATTGCTTTCTTGTTGTTGTGTAGCGCTCGGTTCTCTTAGAGAGCAGAGCTTTCCCTTGCTTGGCCTTTGGCCTTGGAGTAGCGCTCCTTGTTAGAGCTCTAGGCTCTTGGCAAGAGCTTTAGGCTCTTGCTCCTTGTTGTGCCACGCTTCTTCCCTCCTTTGGCTGCATTTTTGTTTCCTTTGAGCACGCTCCTTAAGGCACGCTTTTCTTATTTTTTCTTTCCTTCACCTACAAGTAATCAAAATAACCTATCAAAGTATCACTAAATTCACAAGGCTCATAATTCATTCAAAAACCAACTAATTATAGCTTAAACCTCATGATTTTGTGTCAAATAAAGGATGGTTGATTGATTCTACAAAACCATGCAATTCCACTCCAAATTACTTACTTAAAATGCAAGAAAGTGCATAAAACCTAATGAAACAAGTGAAAAATGCTTGTTAAGCTAGCATATGATGACTTGTCATCACAACACCAAACTTAAACTTTGCGTGTCCCCAAGCAAGCATCAAACATAAGAGGAAATGAAATGAAACAGAGAAGTGTGCATATCCTTATTGAGAATATAGTTGAAAATGGTTCATGGAGTTTTATGCAGACAATGATAGCTCATTTATTGCTTGCTGTTACATAAGAGATGTTTCCTCAAAGGTTCACTAAGTTTGCTGCTATAAGGCTTTACTTTTTCTTGTTCCCTTGCTCATTTTTTTCTTTCCTTATTTTGCTTAAAGAGCTTATTATTCATTGAAGGCTTGGTGGCAAATGTTGCAGTAGCCTTTGGCTTAGTTTTGCTCAACATTCCTTTACCACAGACACATGGCTCACCTTTTCTTCCTAGGATCATTGATGCCCAGCATCTCTTTGGATAACTAAGTGTTTTGTAGCTAGGTTGCTCTTTATTGTGGACTTTCAATTGGCAATCCCAAATCAGTTGATCTAAGTGGCCAAGTTTTGAAATAATCCTCAAAACTTACTTGTCCAAGCATATCCTAGTACAAAAACACCACAGGCATGTGTCCTAGGGTCCAAGCTATTGGTGTCTAGCCTTATTGTTTGTTTTCTTTGCCACTTTTGGCTTTTTCTCTTTCTCTTTCTTTTTGTTCTGATTTATTTTCTAGGGATTTTCAATGATATAAGCCTTCATAACAGCAAGCTAGTTCATTCTTCACAGAACATATCATTATGCAGCATTTATTTCATAAGCCATGCATTAAATCAATAAATACCACTACTAACTTTCATTCTAACTTATGCAACATTGGATGTTTACTTCCTAATTCAAACATTTCTCTTTTATCCAATCAGAATGGAAACAAAACAAGATTCAAGATAATGAAAGATGACAATTATTATGCATATTACTTATTCTAGCTAACTACTTAGCACATAAAAATGCAAAACAAAAAGCAATTGGAGGCATATCATGTTTGAGACATACATCTTCCTTATTTAATTTTTGAAATTATGAAAGAACTTCACAACCTTCTAGTTGTCATGCTCTTGGCTTTTACTTGATTCTCCTTTCTTTTTCTTTCTTTTCCCGATCCTGGAATAGTCCCGAGCTTCTTCACCAGGGCATCTCCTATCCCAAATAGAGTCTAGCAGACCTGAGAGTCCAACTTCCTCCAATCTGTCCAGCATACGTGCTGAGTATTTGTCGGTTCTTGCTTTCTGTTGGTCCACTAACTCATGGCACACACCAAATGGTTTAATCTATGGATTTAGTGCTGGCATACTGTGAGTCAAATAATCCAGCTTTGCTTGGGTGTCTTCATCATATTCTATTCTATTCATGTGCCTACACTCTCCAATGGTATGATATATATTTTTCCATTGGTATAGATTGTGAGTGTATTCCCTATACTTAGCTTGACTTAGGGATAATCTGTTGTGTGACTCTGATTACTCCTTTTGCCCCTCAAGAATTCTTGTTTAAAATTCTTGTTGTTGGGTCATCATTTGCTGCTGCCAACTCGCTTGTGTCTCCTCTATTTAGTGTTGCCAAGCCTTTCGCGCCTCTTTATCCTTCAAATATTGCTCCCGGTGCTCTAGATATTGCTCTTGCTATGCTTGCATGAGTTGTTGAGATATTTCCTCAATTGTTCTTCTCATTTCACTCAACTCTAATGCATCAGGAGCTTGTTCTTCCCCTCTTTGTGGCCTTCTCTGTTTGGAAGTTCTTACCTCCTCTTGGTCATCCTCTTCATTGATCCCTTCCATGTTTTTCTTTGTGATTCCTTTTCCTACTTTTATTTTCTCTGTGTCTTCATCTTCAAAGAGCACTCTAGCCCTGTTGCACAACCTCAGAATGATGCTTGGATGACCCAGCCTACTCGATTTGCTCATGTTTTCCGCCATCTCTTGAATACTGTCAGCTATGATTTGTGGAAGATGAATTTCTCCTCCATGTAGGATACAGTATACCAAGAGTGCACGCTTGATGATGATAGCTGAGGTGTTTCCAGTAGGAAGTATAGATCTTCTTACTATCTCATACCACCCCTTGGCCTCAGGCGTGAGATCTATTCTTTTCAGGTGGCTTGGGTTTCCCTATGAGTCTCTTTCCCAATTAGAGCCTTCCAAACATATCTCCTGCAGCATCTCATCAGGGTCATTCTGTCCTTTCATTCTATCATCAAAGCTAAGCTCTTCATAGGTTATGGTCCTCAATTGGAGAACTCTCCTGATAGTGGCTGGACTGAAATATACTTCAACACCTCTAATAAAGCTTTTGTAGGAGGGGCTGTCTGCACTTTTCTTCACTGTATTGTTATAGAATTCTCGTATCATAACCGCACTAATATCAGTGAAAGGTGCACATAGAAGTTCCCATCTCCTATCTTTGGTAATCTACCTCATGATGGGTTATTCTCCTTCTTTCAAGTTGAAGCCCTTCTCATAAATGATATGCTTTCTTTTCATGAGCCTATGATACCGTGCTTCATGAAATTGAGGTTTAAATTTTTTTGCATCATAGGTGGGAGGTTCAGCCACCATTGGTTCCTTGCCCTTTCTTCTCCACGAACTTGATGAGGCCATGGATTCGAATAGAAGGGAGAAGCAAGGGTAAGCTTTGATGAGGTGAGATTTGGTCTTGTTGTGGAAGGAAAGGTGAGAAAGGGAATGTTGATATTGGGTAAGGAAGAGGGACGTGTTTTTGGCTAACTGAAAGGTGAGACAATGGCTTGTAAGTATAAGGAAAGCTTATATGAATGTGTAGCTCATGAAGTGTCTCAACCTATTTATAGGCAAGACATCAAAGCTTTGGATAAAACACACTTTGGGGAGAGGAGTTCGGTCATGACTTTTGAAGGGTGAAGATTGAGCTAAATGTGATGGGAAGCTCATGAGATGAACGGCCTGCTGATGAGCGGATAATTTATACGCTTTTTGGCATTGTTTTTAGGTAGTTTTTAGTAGGATCTAGCTACTTTTAGGGATGTTTTTATTAGTTTTTATGCAAAATTCACATTTCTGGACTTTACTATGAGTTTGTGTATTTTTCTGTGATTTCAGGTATTTTCTGGCTGAAATTGAGGGACCTGAGCAAAAATCTGATAGGAGGCTGAAAAAGGACTACAGATGCTATTAGATTCTAACCTCCCTGCACTCGAAATGGTATTCTAGAGCTACAAAACTCCGAATGCCGCGCTCTCAATTGCGTTAGAAAGTAGACATCCAGGGCATTCCAGAAATATATAATACTCCATACTTTATTCGAGCTTAGACGATGCAAACTGGCGTTCAACGCCAGCTCCATGCTGCATTCTGGAGTAAAACGCCAGAAACACGTCACAAACCAGAGTTAAACGCCAAAAACACGTTACAACTTAGCGTTTAACCCCAAGAGAAGCCTTTGCACGCATAAAGCTCAAGCTCAGTCCAAGCACACACCAAAGTGGGCCCCGAAAGTGGATTTCTGTACTTAGACTTATTTCTATAAACCCTAGTAACTAGTTTAGTATAAGTAGAACTTTTTACTATTGTATTAGTAGTCTTGGTTATCCTGGTTCCCTCTCTGGGGCCGGAACCAATGAACACCTTTATCACTTATGTATTTTCAACGGTGGAGTTTCTACACACCATAGATTAAGGGTGTGGAGCTCTGCTGTTCCTCGAGTATTAATGCAAAGTACTATTGTTCTTCTATTCAATTCACGCTTATTCTTATCCTAAGATATCCATTGCCACCCAAGAACCTGATGAATGTGATGATTATGTGATGCTCATCACCATTCTCACTTATGAACGTGTTCTTGACAACCACTTTCGTTCTACATGCAAATAAGCTTGAATGAATATCTCTTGGATTCCTTAATCAGAATCTTTGTGGTATAAGCTAGAATCCATTGGCAGCATTCTTGAGAATCCAGAAAGTCTAAACCTTGTCTGTGGTATTCCGAGTAGGATTCAGGGATTGAAGGACTGTGACGAGCTTTAAACTCGTGACTGTAGGGCGTGGTGACAACGCAAAAGGATAGTAAATCCTATTCTTACATGATCGAGAACTGACAAATGATTAGCCGTGCGGTGACAGCACACCTGGACCATTTTCACTGAGAGGACGGATGGTAGCCATTGGCAACGGTGATCCCCCAACATACAGCTTGCCATGGAAAGGAGTAAGAATGATTGGATGAAAGCAGTAGGAAAGCAGAGATTCAGAAGGAACACATTATCTTCATGCGCTTATCTGAAATTCCCACCAATGAATTACATAAGTATCTCTATCTCTATTTTATGCTTTATTTATCTTTATATTCAAAAACCATTATAACCATTAGAATCCACCTGATTGAGATTTACAAGATGACCATAGCTTGCTTCATACCAACAATCTCCGTGGGATCGACCCTTACTCAAGTAAGGTTTATTACTTGGACGACCCAGTGCACTTGCTGGTTAGTTTTGCGAAGTTGTGAAGAATGTGTGTGAATCATAGTATTGTGCACCAAGTTTTTGGAGCCATTGCTAGGAATTGTTCGAGTTGTGAAAAGTATGAATCACAATTTTGCCTATCAAGTTTTTGGCGCCATTGCCGGGGATTGTTTGAGTTTGGATAACTGACGGTTCATCTTGTTTCTCAGATTAGGTAATTTTCTCTTCAAAAAGTTTTCAAAAATCTTTCAAAAAGTTTTTATTTGTTTTCGTTTTTCCAATATATATATATATATATATATATATATATATATATATATAATTTTCAAAAAATCCAAAAATATTTTAAAATCATAAAAACCAAAAATATTGTGTTTCTTGTTTGAATCTAGTGTTAATTTTTAAGTTTGGTGTCAATTGCATGTTTTTAAAATTTGTGCATTTTTTGAAAAACTCATGCATGGTGTTCTTCATGATCTTCAAGTTGTTCTTGATAAGTCTTCTTGTTTGATCTTTAAATTTTCTTGTTTTATGTTTTTTTTTCATATGCATTTTTGCATTCAGTGTCTAAGCATTGAAAATTTCTAAGTTTGGTGTCTTGCATGTTTTCCTCTCTTGAAAATTTTTCAAAAATAAGTCTTGATGTTCATCTTGATCTTCAAAGTGTTCTTGGTGTTCATCTTGATATTCATAGTGTTCTTGCATGGATCATGTGTTTTGATTCATAATTTTTATGTTTTGAGTCATTTAGTTGTTTTTCTCTCTCTTCATTAAATTCAAAAAAATTCAAAAAAAATATCTTTTCCTCATTTTACTCATAAATTTTAAAATCTTTGGGTTGACTTAGTCAAAAAATTTTAAAACAAGTTGTTTCTTATTAGTCAAGTCAAGATTTCAATTTTAAAAATCTTATCTTTTCAAAACTTTTTCAAAAATCAAATCTTTTTCATTTTTCTTTTGTATTTTCAAAAATTTTTTAAAATTAATTTTCAAAATCTTTTTCTTAATTTTATTTCATAATTTTCAAAAACTTTACTAACAATTAATGTGATTGATTCAAAAATTTGAACTTTGTTACTTTCTTGTTAAGAAAGGTTCAATCTTTAAATTCTAGAATCATATTTTTTAGTTTCTTGTTAGTCAAGTAATCCATTTTAATTTTAAAAATCAAATCTTTTTAATTTCCTTTTCAAATCTTTTTCAAAACAAATCTCAATCATATCTTTTCAATCATATCTTTTTTCAAAATCAATTTCAAAAATCTTTTCTAACTCCTTATCTTTTCAAAATTGATTTTCAAATCTTTTTCAACTAACTAATTGACTCTCTGTTTGTTTTACTATTTCTTATCTTTTTCAAAACCACCTAACTACTTTCCTTTCTCTAATTTTCGAAAATCACCTCCCTCTTTTCCAAAAATCTTTTTATTTAACTAATTATTTTAAATTTTAATTTTATTTCTTTTTATAAATTTGAATTTTAACTTTAATTTAAAATAAAAACGAAAAATTTTTTCTTTTATTTTAGTTAATTTTTGAAAACTCCTCTCTCTCATCTTCTTCTATTTATTTATTTATCTACTAACACTTCTCTTCTACTCAAAATTCGAACACTCTTCTCCCCTCTACCTATGTTCAGATTTTCTTCTTATTTTCTTCTACTCACATAAAGAAATCTCTCTACTGTGGTAAAGAGGATCCCTATTATTATTTTCTGTTCCCTTCTTTTTCATATGAGCAGGAGCAAGGACAAGAACATTCTTGTTGAAGTAGATCCTGAACTTGAAAGGACTCTGAAGAAAAAACTAAGAGAAGCTAAAATACAACAATCTAGAGAAAACCTTACAGAAATTTTCGAAAAAGAAGAGGAGATGGCAGCCAAAAATAACAACAACAACAATAATGCAAGGAGGATCCTTGGTGATTATACTACACCTACTTCTAATTTTTATATAAGAAGCATCTCAATTCCTGCCATTGGAGCAAACAATTTTGAGCTGAAGCCTCAACTAGTTGCTCTAATGCAATAGAATAGCAAGTTTCATGGACTTCCATCAGAAGATTGATGAGCGGATAATTATACGCTTTTTAGCATTGTTTTTAGGTAGATTTTAGTAGGATCTAGCTACTTTTAGGGATGTTTTTATTATTTTTTAAGAAAAATTCACATTTCTGGACTTTACTATGAGTTTGTGTGTTTTTATGTGATTTCAGGTATTCTCTGGCTGAAATTGAGGGACCTGAGCAAAAATCTTATTCAGGCTGAAAAAGGACTATAGATGCTGTTGGATTCGCACCTCCCTGCATTCAAAATAGCTTTTCTGGAGCTATAGAACTCCAAATGGCACGCTCTCAACTGCGTTGGAAAGTAGACATCCAGGGCTTTCCAGAAATATATGATAGTTTATACTTTATTCGAGTTTAGATGATGCAAACTGGCGTTCAACGCCAGTTCCATGTTGCATTCTAGAGTAAAACGCCAGAAACACGTCACAAACCAGAGTTAAACGCCAAAAACACGTTACAACTTGGAGTTTAACACCAAGAGAAGCCTCTGCACGTGTAAAGATCAAGCTCAGACCAAACACACACCAAAGTGGGCCCCGGAAGTGGATTTTTGCACTTAGACTTATTTCTATAAACCCTAGTAGCTAGTTTTGTATAAATAGAACTTTTTACCATTGTACTAGGTGTCTGGTCTTTTTCCCATTTTTTGAATTCATATGTCCTTTGGAGGGGCTGGCCATTCAGCCATGCCTAGACCATCACTTATGTATTTTCAATAGTGGAGTTTCTACACAACATAGATTAAGGTGTGGAGCTCTGCTGTACCTCGAGTATTAATGCAGTTACTACTATTTTCTATTCAATTCAGCTTATTCTTATTCTAAGATATTCGTTGCACTTCAACATGATGAATGTGAGGATCCGTGATACTCATCATCATTCTCACCTATGAACGCGTGCCTGACAACCACTTCTGTTCTACCTTAGATCGAGCGCGTATCTCTTGGATTCCTTAATCAGAGTCTTCGTGGTATAAGCTAGAATACATTGGTAGCATTCTTGAGAATCCGGAAAGTCTAAACCTTGTCTGTGGTATTCCGAGTAGGATTCAGGGATTAAATAACTGTGACGAGCTTCAAACTCGCAAGTGTTGGGCGTAGTGACAGACGCAAAAGAATCATTGGATTCTATTCCGACATGATCGAGAACCGATAGATGATTAGCGGTGCTGTGACAGAGCATTTGGACCATTTTCACTGAGAGGATGGAAAGTAGCCATTAACAATGATGACGCTCTACATACAGCTTGCCATGGAAGGAGCCTTGCATGTTTGAAAGTAAGAAAGCATTATGTTGCAGGGATTGAGAAGACAAAGCAATTCCAAACTCCAACATACTCTTCATTATTGCGTAACAATTACTTATTTTATGCCCTTTCACTTTTTACAATTGAAACTAAAGAACCCTATTTTTATCCTGACTAAGAATAATAAAGCTTGCCATAGAAAGGAGTAAGAATGATTGGATGAAAGCAGTAGGAAAGCAGAGATTCAGAAGGAACAAAGCATCTCCATACACTTATCTGAAATTCCCACCAATGATTTACATAAGAATCTCTATCTCTATTTTATGCTTTATTTATTTTCATATTTGAAAACTATTATACCCATTATTATCCGCCTATCTGAGATTTACAAGATGACCATAGCTTGCCTCATACCAACAATCTCTGTAGGATCGACCCTTACTCACGTAAGGTATTACTTGGACGACCCAGTGCACTTGCCGGTTAGTTGTGCGAAGTTGTGACAAAGTGTGATTCACGTTTGAGAGCACCAAGTTTATTGGAGCCATTGTTGATGATCACAATTTCGTGCACCAAGTTTTTGGCACCGTTGCCGGGGATTGTTCGAGTTTGGACAACTGACGGTTCATCTTGTTGCCCAGATTAGGTAATTTTCTTTTCAAAAAGTTTTCAAAAATTTTTCAAAAATAAGTCTTGATGTTCATCTTGATCTTCAAAGTGTTATTGGTGTTCATCTTGACATTCATAGTATTCTTGCATGCATCATGTGTTTTGATTCATAATTTTCATGTTGTGAGTCATTTTTATGTTTTTCTCTCTCATCATAAAAAAATTCAAAAATAAAAAATATCTTTTCCTTATTTTACTCAAAAATTTGAAATCTTTGGGTTGACTTAGTCAAAAAATTTTAAAATTAGTTGTTTCTTGTTAGTCAAGTCAAGATTTCAATTTTAAAAATCTTATCTTTTCAAAACTTTTTCAAAAATCAAATCTTTTTCATTTTTCTTTTATATTTTCGAAAATATTTTTTAATTGATTTTCAAAATCTTTTTCTTATATTTATTTCAAAATTTCGAAAACTTTATTAACAATCAATGTGATTGATTCAAAAATTTGAAGTTTGTTACTTTCTTGTTAAGAAAGATTCAATCTTTAAATTCTAGAATCATATCTTTTAGTTTCTTGATAGTCAAGTAATTAATTTTAATTTTAAAGATCAAATCTTTTTTTTAAAAATATCCTTTTCAATCATATCTTTTTCAAAATCAATTTCAAAATCTTTTCTAACTTCTTATCTTTTCAAAATTGATTTTCAAATATTTTTCAACTAACTAATTGACTTTTTGTTTATTTCTTATCTTTTTCAAAACCACCTAACTACTTTTCTTTCTCTAATTTTCAAAAATTCCTCACTTTTTTCAAAATTCTTTTAATTAACTAATTGTTTCAAATTTTAATTTTAATTGTTTTTATTCTTCTCTCAATTTTTGAAAATCACTAACTATTTTTCAAAAAAAATTTTTGAAATTCTCTCCCTTTCATCTTCTTCTATTTATTTATTCATTTACTAACACTTCTCTTCATCTAAAAATTTGAACTCTCTCTTCTCTTCTGTGTTCGAATTTTTCTCCTCCGTCTTCTATTCTTTTCTTTTTCTACTCACATAAAGGAATCTCTATACCGTGACATAGAGGATTCCTCTTCTTTTCTATTTTCTTCTTTTTCATATGAGCAGGAGCAAGGACAAGGACATTATTGTTGAAGCAGATCCTGAACCTGAAAGAACTCTAAAGAAGAATCTAAGAGAAGCTAAAGCACAACAATTCAGAGAAAACCTTACAAAGAATCTCGAAAAAGAAGACATGGCCGAACCCAATAACAATGGTGGAGGCGCAAGGAGGATGCTTGGTGATTATGCTACACCTACGTCCAACTTTTATGGAAGAAGCATCTCAATCCCTGCCATTGGAGCAAACAATTTTGAGCTGAAGCCTCAACTAGTTGCTCTAATGCAACAGAACTGCAAGTTCTATGGACTTCCATCAGAAGATCCCTATCAGTTCTTAACTGAATTCTTGCAGATCTGTGATACTGTTAAGACTAATGGAGTAGATCCTGAAGTCTACAGGCTCATGCTTTTCTCTTTTGCTGTAAGAGACAAGGCTAGAACATGGTTGGACTCACAACCTAAAGATAGCCTGGACTCTTGGGATAAGCTGGTCACGACCTTCTTGGCTAAGTTCTTTCCTCCTCAAAAGCTAAGCAGGCTTAGAGTAGATGTTCAGACCTTCAAGCAAAAAGATGGTGAATCCCTCTATGAAGCTTGGGAAAGATACAAGCAGTTGACCAAAAAGTGTCCTTCTGTCATGCTTTCAGAGTGGACCATTTTGGATATATTCTATGATGGTCTATTTGAGTTCTCTAAGATGTCACTGGACCATTCTGCAGGTGGATCCATTCACCTAAAGAAAATGCCTGTAGAAGCTCAAGAACTCATTGACATGGTTGTAAATAACCAGGTCATGTACACTTCTGAAAGGAATCTTGCGAATAATGGGATGCCTCAGAGGAAGGGAGTTCTTGAAATTGATGCTCTGAATGCCCATATTGGCTTAGAACAAAATGTTGACTCAGCAAGTCAACATGATTTCTCAGAGTCTGAATTGATGGCAAAATGCATCCAATAGTACTAAAAAGACATCTTCTGAAGAAGAAGCTTATGATCCTGAGAACCCTGCAATAACAGAGGTAAATTACATGGGTGAACCCTATGGAAACACCTACAATTCCTCATGGAGAAATCATCCAAATTTCTCATGGAAGGATCAATAAAAGCCTCAACAAGGCTTTAATAATTGTGGAAGAAACAGGCTTAGCAATAGCAAGCTTTTTCCATCATCTTCTCAGCAACAGACAGAGAACTCTGAGCAGAGCCCCTCTAGCTTAGCAAACATAGTCTCTGACCTATCTAAGGCCACTTTGAGTTTCATGAGTGAAACAAGGTCTTCCATTAGAAATTTGGAGGCACAAGTGGGTCAGCTGAGTAAGAAAATCATTGAAACTCCTCCTAGTACTCTCCCAAGCAATACAGAAGAGAATCCAAAAAGAGAGTGCAAGGTCATTGATATAATCAATATTGTGGAATGCACAAAGGAGGAGAAGGACGTGAATCCCAGTGAGGAAGACCTCCTGGGATGTCCTCTGAACAAAAAGGAGTTCCAAACTGAGGAACCTAAGGAATCTGAGGCTCACATAGAGAC
Organism: Arachis hypogaea; assembly: GCF_003086295.3. Lineage (NCBI taxonomy): Eukaryota > Viridiplantae > Streptophyta > Magnoliopsida > Fabales > Fabaceae > Arachis > Arachis hypogaea. The sequence continues at coordinate 77,971,852 of NC_092038.1, read as the reverse complement.
CATAGAGATTCCATTGAACCTCCTTTTACCATTCATGAGCTTTGAGAACTATTCTTCCTCTGAAGAGAATGAAGATGTAACTGAAGAGCAAGTTGCTCAATATCTAGGAGCCATCATGAAGTTGAATGCCAAGTTGTTTGGTAATGAGACTTGGAAAGGTGAATCTCCCTTGCTTATTAGTGAACTAGATACACGGGTTCAACAAACTCTACCTCAAAAGAAACAAGATCCTGATAAATTCTTAATACCCTGTACCATAGGCACCATGACCTTTGAGAAGGCTCTGTGTGACCTGGGGTCAGGTATAAACCTTATGCCACTCTCTGTAATGGAGAAACTGGAGATCTTTAAGGTACAAGCTGCAAGAATCTCATTAGAGATGGCAGACAAGTCAATAAAACAAGCTTATGGATTGGTAGAGGACGTGTTAGTAAAGGTTAAAGGCCTTTACGTCCCTGCTGATTTCATAATCTTAGACAATGGGAAGGATGAGAATGAATCCATCATTCTTGGAAGACCCTTCCTAGCCACAGCAGGAGCTGTGATTGATGTTGACAGAGGAGAGCTAGTCCTTCAATTGAATGGGGACTACCTTTTGTTTAAAACTTAAGGTTATCCTTCTGTAAACATGGAAAAGAGGCACAATAAGCTTCTCCCAATACAGAGTCAAACAAAGCCTCCACAATCAAACTCTAAGTTTGGTGTTGGGAGGCCAAAACCAAACTCTAAGTTTGGTGTTGAACCCCCACATTCAAACTCTAAGTTTGGTGTTGGGAGGTCCCAACAATGCCCTGATGATCTGTGAAGCTCCATGAGAGCTCACTGTCAAGTTATTGACATTAAAGAAGCGCTTATTGGGAGGCAACACAATTTTTATTTATCTATATTTCTATTGTTCTTTTATGTTTTATTAGGTTTATGATCATGTGGAGTCACAAAACAATTGCAAAAATTAAAAATAGAATAAAAAATAGCAGAAGAAACAGTACACCCTGGAGGAAGAGCTTACTGACGTTTAAACGCTAGTAAGGAGCATCTGGCCGGCGTTTAACGCTAGAACAGAGCATGAAGCTGGCGTTAAATGCCAGAAACAAGCAGCTGTCTAGCATTTAAATGCTAGGATTGCACCCTGAAGAAAGCTGGTATTAAACGCCAGAAACAAGCATGGAAGTGGCGTTCAACGCCAGAAACATGCTGCAGATTGGCGTTGAACACCCAAAACAAGCATAGAAGTGGCGTTTAATGCCAGAAACATGCTGTAGTCTGGCATTAAACGCCAGGATTGCATACAAAGGGCATTTTACAAACCTAAAGGGTGCAGGGATGAGAAATCCTTGACACCTCAGGATCTGTGGGCCCCACAGGATCCCCACCTACCTTCTCCCTCTCTCTCACACCTTTTCATAACACTCTTCCCCAAACATCATTCACCAATCACCTCAATCACTCTTCCCCATCACCTCTTCACCACTCACATCCATCCACTCTTCCCCATAAACCCCACCTACCTTCAAATTCAAAATCTCTTTTCCACCCAATCCCATCCTAAATGGCCGAACCCAACCCCTCTTCCTCCACTATATAAACCCCTTCATCCTTCTTCATTTTCACCCAACACAACCCTCTCTTCTCCCTCTTGGATGAATACACATCTCTCTCCCTCTCCTCCATATCATATTCTTCTTCATCTATTCTTTCTTCTTTTTGCTCGAGGGCAAGCAACATTCTAAGTTTGGTGTGGTAAAAGCATAGTTTTTTATTTTTCCATAACCATTTATGGAACCTAAGGCCGAAGAAACCTCTAGAAAGAGGAAAGGGAAGACAAAAGCTTCCACTTCCGAGTCATGGGAGATGGAGAGATTCATCTCAAAGGTCCATCAAGACCACTTCTATGAAGTTGTGGCCAAGAAAAAGGTGATCCCTGAGGTCTCTTTCATGCTCAAGAAAAATGAGTATCCAGAGATCCGACATGAGATCCAAAGAAGAGGTTGGGAAGTTCTTACCAACCTATTCAACAAGTCAGAATCTTAATGGTTCAAAAGTTCTATGCAAACACATGGATCACTAGGAACCATGATCAAAGCATGAACCCAAACCCAAAGAATTGGCTTACAATGGTTCGAGGGAAATGCTTAGATTTCAGTCCGGAGAATGTAAGGTTGGTGTTCAACTTGCCTATGATGCAAGAAGACGCACGCCCCTACACTAGAAGGGTTAACTTCGATCAAAGGTTGGACCAAGTCCTTATGGACATATGTGTGGAAGGAGCTCAATATAAAAGAGACTCAAAAGGCAAGCCGATTCGATTGAGAAGACTGGACCTTAAGCCTGTGGCTAGAAGATGGTTGGAGTTCATCCAATGCTCCATCATCCCTACTAGCAACCGATCTGAAGTGACTGTGGATCGGGCCATCATGATCCATAGCATCATGATTGGAGAGGAAGTGGAAGTTCATGAAGTCATCTCTCTAGAACTCTACAAAGTAGCCGAAAAGCCCTCCACCTTGGCAAGGCTAGCTTTTCCTCATCTCATTTGCCATCTATACAACTTAGCTGGAGTTGTCATAGAAGGAGACATCCTCATTGAAGAGGACAAGCCCATCACTAAGAAGAGGATGGAGCAAACAAGAGAGCCCATTCATGGATCTCAAGAGACGCATGAGGAAGCTCATCATCTAGAAATCTCTTAGATGCCTCAAGAGATGCATTTTCCTCCAAACAACTATTGGGAACAACTCAACACTTCTCTAGAAGGATTGAGTCATAACATGAACCAATTAAGGGTGGAACACCAAGAGCACTCCATCATTCTCAATGAGATTAGAGAAGATCAAAGAGCTATGAGGGAGGAGCAACAAAGGCAAGGAAGAGACATAGAGGAGCTCAAGAACACCATTGGTCCTTCAAGAAGAAGGCGCCACCCTCACTAAGGTGGACTCATTCCTTAACTTCCTTGTTCTTATCTCTCTATTTTTCAGTTTTTGAGCTTCATGTTTGTCCTTGTTTGTGTCTTTATTACAAGATCATTAGTATTTAGTAACTATGTCTTAAGGATATGAATAATTCCATGAATCCTTCACCTTTCTTAAATGAAAAATGTTTTTAATACAAAAGAACAAGAAGTACATCAGTTTCGAATTCATCCTTGAAATTAGTTTAATTATATTGATATGGTGACAATACTTTTTGTTTTCTGAATGAATGCTTGAACATTGCATATTTTTTATCTTGTTGTTTATGAATGTTAAAATTGTTGGCTCTTGAAAGAATGATAAAAAAGAGAAATGTTATTGATAATCTGAAAAATCATGAAATTGATTCTTGAAGCAGGAAAAAGCGGTGAGGAACAAATCTTGCGAAAAAAAAGAAAGAAAAAGAAAAAGAAAAAGAGTAAGCAGAAAAAGCCAATAGCCCTTAAAACCAAAAGACAAGGGTAAAAAGGATCCAAGGCTTTAAGCATCAATGGATAGGAGGGCCCAAGGAAATAAAATCTAGGCCTAAGCGGCTAAATCAAGCTGTCCCTAACCATGTGCTTGTGGCATGCAGGTCCAAGTGAAAAGCTTGAGACTGAGTGGTTAAAGTTGTGATTCAAAGCAAAAAGAGTGTGCTTAAGAGCTCTGGACACCTCTAACTGGGGACTTTAGCAAAGCTGAGTCACAATCTGAAAAGGCTCACCCAGTCATGTGTTTGTGGCATTTATGTATCTGGTGGTAATATTGGAAAATAAAGTGCTTAGGGCCATGGCCAAGACTCCTAAAAGTAGCTGTGTTCAAGAATCAACATACTTAACTAGGAGAATCAATAACACTATCCAAAATTCTGAATTCCTATAGATGCCAATCATTTTGAACTTCAAAGGAAAAAGTGAGATGCCAAAACTATTCAGAAGCAAAAAGCTACATGTCCCGCTCATCTAATTAGAACTAATATTCATTGATAATTTGGGATTTATAGTATATTCTCTTCTTTTTATCCTATTTTATTTTCAGTTGCCTGGGGACAAGCAACAATTTAAGTTTGGAGTTGTGATGAGCGGATAATTTATATGCTTTTTGGCATTGTTTTTAGGTAGTTTTTAGTATGATCTAGCTACTTTTAGGGATGTTTTTATTAGTTTTTATGTAAAATTCACATTTCTGGACTTTACTATGAGTTTGTGTGTATTTTTTTGATTTCAGGTATTTTCTGGCTGAAATTGAGGGACCTGAGCAAAAATCTGATTCAGGCTGAAAAAAGACTACAGATGCTGTTGGATTCTGACCTCCCTGCACTCAAAATGAATTTTCTGGAGCTACAGAACTCCAAATGGTGCGCTTTCAACTACATTGGAAAGTAGACATCTAGGGCTTTCCAGAAATATATTATATTTCATACTTTATTTGATTTTTGATGATGCAAACTAGAGTTCAACACCAGTTCCATGCTGCATTCTGGAGTAAAATGCCAGAAACACGTCACAAACCAGAGTTAAACGCTAAAAACACGTTACAACTTGGCGTTTAACCCCAAGAGAAGCCTCTGCACATGTAAAGATCAAGCTCAGCCCAAACACACACCAAAGTGGGCCTCGAAAGTGGATTTCTGCACTTAGACTTTTTTCTGTAAACCCTAGTAGCTAGTTTAGTATAAATAAAACTTTTTACCATTGTACTAGGCGTCTGGTCTTTTTCCCATTTTTTGAATTCATATGTCCTTTGTGGGGGCTGGCCATTCAGCCATGCCTGGACCATCACTTATGTATTTTCAACGGTGGAGTTTCTACACACCATAGATTAAGGTGTGGAGCTTTGCTGTACCTCGAGTATTAATGCAGTTACAACTATTTTCTATTCAATTCAGCTTATTCTTATTCTAAGATATTCGTTGCACTTCAACATGATGAATGTGATGATCCGTGACACTCATCATCATTCTCACCTATGAACGCGTGCCTGATAACCACTTCCGTTCCACCTTGGATCGAGCGCATATCTCTTGGATTCCTTAATCAGAGTCTTCGTGGTATAAGCTAGAATACATTGGCAGCATTCTTGAGAATCCAAAAAGTCTAAACCTTTTATGTGGTATTCCGAATAGGATTCAGGGATTGAATGACTATGACGAGCTTCAAACTTGCGAGTGTTAGGCGTAGTGACAGACACGAAAGAATCATTGGATTCTATTCCGACATGATCGAGAATCGACAGATGATTAGCCATGCTGTGACATAGCATTTGGACCATTTTCACTGAGAGGATGGGAAGTAGCAATTGACAACAATGACACCCTACATAAAGCTTGCCATAGAAAGGAGTAAGAATGATTGGATGAAAGCAGTAGGAAAGCAGAGATTCAGAAGGAACAAAGCATCTCCATACACTTATCTGAAATTCCCCCCAATGATTTACATAAATATCTCATCTCTATTTTATGCTTTATTTATTTTCATATTTGAAAACCATTATACCCATTATTATCCGCCTAACTGAGATTTACAAGATGACGATAGCTTGCTTCATAACAACAATCTCCGTGGGATCGACCCTTACTCACGTAAGGTATTACTTGGACGACCCAGTGCACTTGCTGGTTAGTTGTGCGAAGTTGTGACAAAGTGTGATTCACGTTTGAGAGCACCAAGTTTATTGGCGCCATTGTTGATGATCACAATTTCGTGCACCAAAGATCCCTATCAGTTTTTAACTGAGTTCTTGTATATCTGTGATACTGTTAAGACTAATGGAGTAGATCCTGAAATCTACAGGCTCATGCTTTTCCGTTTTGCTGTGAGAGACAGAGCTAGAACATGGTTGGACTCACAACCTAAAGATAGCCTAGACTCTTGGGATAAGCTGGTCACGACCTTCTTGGCCAAGTTCTTTCCTTCTCAAAAGCTGAGCAAGCTAAGAGTGGATGTTCAGACCTTCAGGCAAAAAGATGGTGAATCCCTCTATAAAGCTAGGGAAAGATACAAGCAGTTGACCAAAAAGTGTCCTTCTGACATGCTTTCAGAGTGGACCATTTTGGATATATTCTATGATGGTCTATCTGAGTTCTCTAAGATGTCACTGGACCATTCTGCAGGTGGATCCATTCACCTAAAGAAAACACCTGCAGAAGCTCAAGAACTCATTGACATGGTTGCAAATAACCAATTCATGTACACCTCAGAGAGGAATCTTGTGAGTAATGGGACGCCTCAGAAGAAGGGAGTTCTTGAAATTGATGCTCTGAATGCCATACTGGCCCAGAACAAAATATTGACCCAACAAGTCAATATGATATCTCAGAGTCTGAATGGATTGCAAAATGCATCCAACAGTACTAAAGAAGCATCTTCTGAAGAAGAAGCTTATGATCCTGAGAACCCTACAGTGGCAGAGGTGAATTACATGGGTGAAGCCTATGGAAACACCTATAATCCCTCATGGAGAAATTATCCAAATTTCTCATGGAAGGATCAACAAAAGCCTCAACAAGGCTTTAATAATGGTGGAAGAATAGGTTTAGCAATAGCAAGCCTTTTCCATCATCTTCTCAGCAACAGATAGAGAATTCTTAGGAGAGCCCTTCTAGCTTAGCAAACATAGTCTCTGATCTATCTAAGGCCACTTTAAGTTTCATGAATGAAACAAGGTCCTCCATTAGAAACTTGGAGGCACAAGTGGGTCAGCTGAGTAAGAAAATCACTGAAACTCCTCCTAGTACTCTCCAAAGCAATACAGAAGAGAATCCAAAAAGAGAGTGCATGCCATTGATATTATCAAAATGGCCGAATCCAAAGAGGAAGGGGAGGACGTGAATCCCAATGAGGAAGACCTCATGGGACGTCCCCCAGATAGAAAGGAGTTCCCTATTGAGGACCTAAAGGAATCTGAGGCTCATATAGAGACTATAGAGATTCCATTAAACTTCCTTCTGCCATTCATGAGCTCTGAGAACTATTCTTCCTCTGAAGAGGATGAAGATGTAACTGAAGAGCAAGTTGCTCAGTATCTAGGAGCCATCATGAAGCTGAATGCCAAGTTGTTTGGTAATGAGACTTGGGAAGATGAACCTCCCTTGCTCATTAGTGAACAAAATACATGGGTTCAGCAAACTTTACCTCAAAAGAAATAAGATCTTGGTAAATTCTTAATAACCTATACCATAGGCACCATGACCTTTGAGAAGACTTTGTGTGACCCAGGATCAGGTATAAATCTTATGCCACTCTCTATAATGGAGAAACTGGGGATCTTTGAGGTACAAGCTGCAAGAATCTCATTAGAGATGGCAGACAAGTTAATAAAACAATCTTATAGATTGGTAGAGGACGTGTTAATGAAGGTTAAAGGCCTTTATATCCCTGCTAATTTCATAATCCTAGACACTAGGAAGGATGAGGATGAATGCATCATCCTTGGAAGACCCTTCCTAGCCACAGTAGGAGCAGTGATTGATGTTGACAGAGGAGAGCTAGTCCTTCAATTGAATAGGGACTACCTTGTGTTTAAAGCTCAACGATCTTCCTCTACAACTATGGAGAAGAAGCATGGAAAGCTTCTCTCAATACAGAGTCAAACAAAGCCCCCACAATCAAACTCTACCTTTGGTGTTGGGAGGCCACAACCAAACTCTATGTTTGGTGTTGAACCCCCACATTCAAACTCTGAGTTTGGTGTTGGGAGGTCCCAACAATGCTTTGAAGATCTGTGAAGCTCCATAGAGTATACTGTCAAGCTATTGACATTAAAGAAGTGCTTATTGGGAGGCAACCCAATTTTTATTCATCTATATTTCTATTGTTCTTTTATGTTTTATTAGGTTTATGATCATGTGGAGTCACAAAATAATTGCAAAAATTAAAACAGAATAAAAAATAGAAGAAGAAAAAACACACCCTGGAGAAAGAGCTGTCTGGCGTTTAACGCCAGAAATAAGCACCAAGCTGGTGTTTAACTCCAGAAACAAGCATCAGGTTGGCGTTAAATGCCAGAAACAAGCTACATTTAGGCGTTTAACGCCAGAAACAAGCATCAGTCTGGCGTTAAACGCCAGGATTGCATACAGAGGGCCTTTTACACGCCTAAAAGGTGCAGGGATGAGAAATCCTTGACACCTCAAGATCTGTGGACCCCACAGGATCATCTCAGGATCTGTGGATCCCACAGGATCCCCACCTACCCCACTTCTCTCTTCTTCACACAATCCAATAACACTATACCCTTCACCAATCACATCCATCCACTCTTCTCCAAAAACCCCACTTACCTTCAAATTCAAAATCTCTTTCCCACCCAAACCCACCCTAAATGACCGAACCCAAACCCTTCTCCCTCCACTATATAAACCCCTCCATCCTTCTTCATTTTCACACAACACTACCCTCTCTTCTCCCTCTTGGCCGAAATCCACACCTCTCTCCCTCTCCTCCATATCTTCTTCTTCTTCTTCTTCTTCTATTCTTTCTTCTTTTGCTCGAGGGCGAGCAACATTCTAAGTTTGGTGTGGTAAAAGCATAGCTTTTTTGTTTTTCCATAACCATTGATGGCACCTAAGGCCAGAGAAACCTCAAGAAAGAGGAAAGGGAAGGCAATTGCTTCCACATCTGAGTCATGGGAGATGGAAAGATTCATCTCAAAAGCCCATCAAGACCACTTCTATGAAATTGTGGTCAAGAAGAAGGTGATTCCTGAGGTCCCTTTTAAGCTCAAAAAGGGCGAATATCCGGAGATCCGACAAGAGATTAGAAGAAGAGGATGGGAAGTTCTCTCCAATCCTATTCAACAAAACAAAATATTAACGGTTCAAGAGTTTTATGCAAACACATGGATCACTAGGAACCATGATCAAAGCATGAACCCAAACCCAAGGAATTGGCTTACAATGGTTTGGGGGAAATGCTTAGATTTCAGTCCGGAGAACGTAAGGTTGGCGTTCAACATGCTTATGATGCAAGAAGACGCATGCCCCTACACTAGAAGAGTCAACTTTGATCAAAGGTTGGACCAAGTCCTCATGGACATATGTGTGGAAGGAGCTCAATGGAAAAGAGACTCAATAGGCAAGCCGGTTCAATTGAGAAGACTGGACCTTAAGCCTATGGCTAGAGGATGGTTGGAGTTCATCCAACGCTCCATCTTTCCCACTAGCAACCGATCCAAAATAACTATGGATCGGGCCATCATGATTTATAGCATCATGATTGGAGAGGAAGTAGAAGTTCATGAAGTCATCTCTCTAGAACTCTACAAAGTAGCCGAAAAGCCCTCCACCTTGGCAAGGCTAGCTTTTCCTCATCTCATTTGCCATATATGCAACTTAGCTGGAGTTGTCATAGAAGGAGACATCCTCATTGAAGAGGACAAGCCCATCACTAAGAAGAGGACGGAGCAAACAAGAGAGCCCATTCATGGATCTCAAGAGATGCATGAGGAAGCTCATCATCTAGAAATCTCTTAGATGCCTCAAGAGATGCATTTTCCTCCAAACAACTATTGGGAACAACTCAACACTTCTCTAGAAGGATTGAGTCATAACATGAACCAATTAAGGGTGGAACACCAAGAGCACTCCATCATTCTCAATGAGATTAGAGAAGATCAAAGAGCTATGAGGGAGGAGCAACAAAGGCAATGAAGAGACATAGAGGAGCTCAAGAACACCATTGGTCCTTCAAGAAGAAGGCGCCACCCTCACTAAGGTGGACTCATTCCTTAACTTTCTTGTTCTTATCTCTCTGTTTTTCATTTTTATGCTATATGTTTGTCTATGTTTTGAGTCGGTACGACATGATCATTAGTATTTAGTAACTATGTCTTAAGGCTATGAATAATTCCATGAATCCTTCACCTTTCTTAAATGAAAAATGTTTTTAATACAAAAGAATAAGAAGTACATGAGTTTCGAATTCATCCTTGAAATTAGTTTAATTATATTGATTTGGTGACAATATCTTTAGTTTTCTGAATGGATGCTTAAACAGTGCATATTTTTTATCTTGTTGTTTATGAATGTTAAAATTGTTGGCTCTTGAAAGAATGATGAACAAAGAGAAATGTTATTGATAATCTGAAAAATCATGAAATTGATTCTTGAAGCAAGAAAAAGCAGTGAAAAAGAAGAAGCTTGCAAAAAAAAGAAAAAAAAGCAAGCAGAAAAAGCCAATAGCCCTTAAAACGAAAAGGCAAGGGTAAAAAGGATCCAAGGCTTTGAGCATCAATGGATAGGAGGGCCCAAGGAAATAAAATCCAGGCCTAAGAGGCTAAATCAAGCTGTCCTTAACCATGTGCTTGTGGCATGCAGGTCTAAGTGAAAAGCTTGAGACTGAGTGGTTAAAGTTGTGATCCAATGCAAAAAGAGTGTGCTTAAGAGCTCTGGACACCTCTAACTGGGGACTTTAGCAAAGCTAAGTCACAATCTGAAAAGGTTCACCCAGTCATGTGTCTGTGGCATTTATGTATCCGGTGGTAATACTGGAAAACAAAGTACTTAGGGCCACGACCAATACTCATAAAAGTAGTTGTGTTCAAGAATCAACATACTTAACTAGAAGAATCAATAACACTATCTGAACTCTGAGTTCCTATGGATGCCAATCATTCTAAACTTCTAAGGATAAAGTGAGATGCCAAAACTGTTCAGAAGCAAAAAGCTACAAGTCCCGCTCATCTAATTAGAACTAATATTCATTAATATTTTGGGATTTATAGTATATTCTCTTCTTTTTATCCTATTTGATTTTCAGTTGCCTGGGAACAAGCAACAATTTAAGTCTGGTGTTGTGATGAGCGGATAATTTGTACGCCTTTTGGCATTATTTTTAGGTAATTTTTAGTAGGATCTAGCTACTTTTAGGGATGTTTTTATTAGTTTTTATGCAAAATTCATATTTCTGGACTTTACTATGAGTTTGTGTATTTTTCTGTGATTTCAGGTATTGTCTGGCTGAAATTGAGAGACCTGAGCAAAAATCTGATAGGAGGCTGAAAAAGGACTACAGATGCTATTGGATTCTGACCTCCCTGCACTCAAAATGGATTTTCTTGAGCTACAGAACTCCGAATGGCGCGTTCTCAATTGCATTGGAAAGTAGACATCCAGGGCTTTCCATCAACATATAATATTCCATACTTTATTCGAGCTTAGACGATGCAAACTGGCATTCAACGCCAGCTCCATGCTGCATTCTGGAGTAAAACGCCAGAAACACGTCACAAACCAGAGTTAAACGCCAAAAACACGTTACAACTTGGCGTTTAACCCCAAGAGAAGCCTTTGCACGCATAAAGCTCAAGCTCAACCCAAGCACACACCAAAGTGGGCCCTGGAAGTGGATTTCTGCACTTAAACTTATTTCTGTAAACCCTAGTAACTAGTTTAGTATAAGTAGAACTTTTTACTATTGTATTAGTAGTCTTGGTTATCCTTGTTCCCTCTCTGGGGCCGGAACCAATGAACACCTTTATCACTTATGTATTTTCAACGGTGGAGTTTCTACACACCATAGATTAAGGGTGTGGAGCTCTGTTGTTCCTCGAGTATTAATGCAAAGTACTATTGTTCTTCTATTCAATTCACGCTTATTCTTATTCTAAGATATCCATTCGCACTCAAGAACCTGATGAATGTGATGATTATGTGATGCTCATCACCATTCCCACTTATGAACGTGTGCCTGACAACCACTTTCGTTCTACATGCAAATAAGCTTGAATGAATATCTCTTGGATTCCTTAATCAGAATCTTTGTGGTATAAGCTAGAATCCATTGGCAGCATTCTTGAGAATCCGGAAAGTCTAAACCTTGTCTGTGGTATTCCGAGTAGGATTCAGGGATTGAATGACTGTGACAAGCTTCAAACTCGCGACTGTATGGCGTGGTGACAACGCAAAAGGATAGTAAATCCTATTCTTACATGATCAAGAACCGACAGATGATTAGCCGTGCGGTGACAGCACACCTGGACCATTTTCACGGAGAGGACGGACGGTAGCCATTGACAACGGTGATCTCCCAACACACAGCTTGCCATGGAAAGGAGTAAGAATGATTGGATGAAAGCAGTAGGAAAGTAGATATTCAGAAGGAACATAGTATCTTCATGCGCTTATCTGAAATTCCCACCAATGAATTACATAAGTATCTCTATCTCTATTTTATGCTTTATTTATCTTTATATTTGAAAACCATTATAACCATTAGAATTCGCCTGACTGAGATTTACAAGATGACCATAGCTTGCTTTATACCAATAATCTCTGTGGGATCGACCCTTACTCACGTAAGGTTTATTACTCGGACGACCCAGTGCACTTGCTGGTTAGTTGTGCGAAGTTGTGAAGAATGTGTGTGAACCATAGTATTATGCACCAAGTTTTCGGAGCCATTGCTAGGAATTGTTCGATTTGTGAAAAGTATGAATCACAATTTTGCCTATCACCTACATGCTTTGTTGAAGCTTGACAAGGATTCTTCCCTCATTGGTTGCATGCAATTCGGTGTCCAAGGGTGCATGCATGCAGATTTTGTTTCCCAAGGGCACACTTCTCTAGGCACATGTGACCCTTCTCTCTTGGCTTGTCATAGCCGTGCCCTCTTCTTGTCTCCATCTCAATCTTCTTTTTCCTAATTAAATCAAAATGGTAAGCCTTATGACACAAATATAGCACAGTGATGTAGTGGTGAGTGCTTAGATTTTTCATTATGTTTCTTATTCCTAAAGAATCAATTGTGTCCCTTAATTAGTGAACCAAGGTTTGGTGAACACCAAACTTGTCTCTTTCTAAGGGATTAATGTAAAATGCAAGCAATTCATCACAATTGATACCTTCATCATAAGATATAATTTATTTTCTATCATAAATTCCTAAAATGAAATAACGCATAATCCATCTATGCATAACTTTGATTTTATGAACAAGAAATTATTCTTCTGAAAATCAATACATGTGCAGACACCAAACTTAATGTTTGGTCATATACTTCATGAAAATGACTAAGCATATGGTCTAAAAATGCTTGAAAAGCTAATTTGGTGTGCTTTTAGGCACACCAAACTTAGAAGTCTGGCATATGCTTCAAAACAGTGCATGCATCTGTCAAGTATGTTCATAAGAATTCAAAATCATGCTAGAATGATCCTAGATTATTGAATTTAAAACAAACATGAATCTTAAATCTTGGGTTGCCTCCCATGGAGCGCTCTTTTATTGTCACTAGCTTGACATTTGGGCCCCTCATTAGGGTGGTTGATGACTGTAGTGTCTCAGCTTGTCCCCCCTCACTGTGAGCTTTCTTTTTGTGCCTTGATGCTCAATTTCAGCATGCTCAAGTGAGAGTATTTTGATAACAGTGTAGTAGTTATCAGCTTGTTGGCTTATTCCCAACTGTTGGTAGATTAATTGTACTTTAACACCTTTTGAAAATTCCACAGTTGGAATCTTCTTGTTCTTCCACCCCTTTTGAGTCTTTTTCTTGCTTTTCTTTCTTCTTTTTGTTGATCCTTCTTCTTTGACAGTGGAATTTATTTTGAGATTTTCCTTCTCAGTGGTCAACACCTTAATTTCTTCTTGATTTCCCTCATCACTCTACACAGTTTCATTCTCCTTTTGCCCTGCTGTGATGTATGTTTCTTGCTTTGGAAGGTAATCAATGATTGTCTTATTAGTTTTTTTCTTCCATTGCAAGTCTTCTTTATCAGTCTCCACGTAGTTTCTCTTTTCATCAATGTATTGTGTTTCTGGAAAGACATTCAAGGTGATGCTTTCATCATGCATTCTGAGGGTCAGCTCTCCTTGCTCCACATCTATAATGGCCCTTGCTGTGGCCAAGAATGGTCTTCCAAGTATAATGGAATCACCTTCATCCTCATATGAGTCTAAGACTACAAAGTCTGCAGGGAATATAAATTTGTCCACCTGAACTAGAAGGTTTTCAATCACACCCCTGGTTCGTATCACTGACTTTTCCACCAATTCTAAAGACATTTGTATTGGCTTCACTTCCTCTATGCACAACTTTTTCACCAAAGAAGAGGGCATTAGATTGATACTTGCCCCTAAATCACACATTGCCTTGTTGGTGATTATACTGCCAATGGTACAAGGTAGAAAGAAACTTCCAGGATCTTCAAGTTTGGGTAGAAGCCCTTTTTGAATTAGTTCCCTGCATTCTTCAGTGAGCAATATAGTTTCATTCTCGTTCCAAATTCTCTTCTTATTGATGAGATCTTTCAAGAATTTCGCATATAGAGGCATCTGCTCTAATGCTTTAGCCAGGGGGTATTTATCTCCAATTTCTTGAAAACTTCAAGGAACTTGTGAAAGTGTTGATCCTTTGCTTCTTTTTTGAATCTTTGGGGATATGGCAATGGAGGTGTGAAGGTTTTCCCCACTTACTTCTGTCCTTGGGTTAGTTCTTCCTTTTCTCCCCTTGAATTGTGTGGCTCGTTGTCCTTCTCTTTGAGCCTTTCTGGAGTATGCTTGCTTGCTATCACTTCTTTGTTGTTGGCTTCCTCTTTTTCTGCTAGCTCTTTGTTGTCAACCAATGTCTTTCCACTCCTTAGCTGTATAGCTTTGCACTCTTCTTTTGGATTAGAAATGGTGTCACTTGGTAATGAGCTTGATGGTCTCTCAATAGCAATTTGCTTGGAAAGCTGTCCAATCTACCTTTCCATATTTTTCATGGAAGCTTCTTGATTTTTGGTTGTAAGCTCTTGGTTCTTCATCATTTTCTCCATCAAGAGCTCCAAGTTGGTGATCCTCTGAGAGCCTTGTGAGATTGGTTGGTTGTGAGATGTTGAGGGTTGATGGTAAGTATTTTGGTTGGTGGCTTGGTTATTGGATGGATAATGGTTGGAGGTGGGGTAGTTATTTTGGGGTTTTCTGTAGGAATTGTGGTTATTATTTTACTGGTTCTAGTTTTGGTTATTTCTTGAAGTGTTTTGATTTGAATTCCTTTGCCATGGTTGCTGATTCTGGTTGTGACTATCTCCCCATCTAAGGTTTGGGTGGTTCTTCCAGGATGGGTTATAAGTATCACCATAAACTTCACTTGATCTAGAACCTTGGTTGTGCACATATTGAATTTGTTCTTGCTGTTGATCCTCTTGATTCTCTTCATTCTGTCCCCATGTGATTGGTGGTTGGCTTGTGACATTCACTGATGCAACTTATAAGCTATCAATCCTCTTAGCCATTTGTTCAAATTGTTGTTGAATTTGCTGCTGCATCACTTTGTGTTGAGCTAGGATCGTGTCTACTCCTTCCAACTCTAGCACTCCTTTCCTCTGTGATGGTTGGCATTGTCTTTGGTGAGCAAAGAAATATTGGTTGTTTGCCACCATATCAATGAGATTTTAGGCCTCTTTTGCAGTCTTCATCAGTTGCAAAAAGCCTCCAGCTGAGTGATCCAGTGCTTCTTGAGCCTTCAAAGTGAGTCCTTCATAGAAGTTTTGAAGCTTGTCCCATTCAGTGAACATGTCTGGTGGGCATTTCCTGAGCAAGGCCTTGTATCTCTCCCATGCCTTATATAAAGATTCAGCATCCAATTATGTGAACATTTTTACTTCAGTCTTCAATCTAATAATCCTTTGAGGTGGGTAAAATTTGGCAAGAAACTTGCTCACTAGATCCTCCCAAGTGTTAATGCTCTCTCTTGGAAATGTCTCCAACCATTGAGTAGCTTTGTCTCTGAGGGAGAATGGGAATAGCAACAGCTTGTAGATGTCAGGATGCACACCATTAGATTTGACAGTATCACAAATCCTCAAGAAAGTGGATAAGTGTTGATTTGGATCTTCAAGTGGTCCTCCTCCAAAAGAGCAGTTGTTTTGGACCAATGTGATGAGTTGTGGCTTCAATTCAAAGTTATTTACATTGACATTTGGGATAAGGATGCTACTCCCATAATGTCTAGGATTTGCAAATGTATAAGAAGCAAAAACTCTCCTCTGTGGTTGATTGTTGTTATTGGCCACTCCTTCTTGATTAGCATTGGAAGTGTTTCCTTCCATCTCTTGGAATTCTTCCTCAAAAACTTCTTCACCAATGACTCCCTTCCATCTGACTTCTCTTCTTATTCTTCTCAAAGTTCTTTCGTCAAGATCACCAGAGTTAGGAACCTCTCTTCTTGCCTATGTCATACAAATAAAACACAAGAAACACAGAACCAGAAAACCAATGAAACTTCACTCTATTGCTAAAGTGAGGTTTGGTTGGCTTAAGCAAAAATTCAAACAGTTAGTGTGTTAGTCAAAAATTAAAGGAACAGAAAAGAAAAAGTGCTTGATTTAGACCTTCACCTTCCTTAATCATTGTCAATCTAATCAATCCCCGGCAACGGTGCCAAAAACTTGATATGTGGAAAACGATACAACATTAAACTCACTGGCAAGTGGACCGGGTCGCATCAGCTAATAATAACTCACATGAGTGAGATCGATCCCACAGGGATTGAAGGATTGAGCAATTTTAGTTAGGTGGTTAATTTAGTCAAGCAAACAGGAGTTAATTTGAGTGATTTGTATCCAACAGAAGCTAAATTACATGAAAATTAAAGGGAGAGGGGTAATTGACAAGAATTTAAAATGCAGAAGAATTAAAAGAGCTGAATCTTAAAGTGCAAGTAATGTAAATTGCAGAAACTTAGATTGTAAAAAACATAGATAGCTAAAACTTAAAGTGCAAGAAATATAAATGGCTTGAATCATAAAAGGATTTGGGAGTTGGGATTGCAGAAATTAAATAAGAGAAAGTAAAATGGCATTAAACAGAGAAGTAAAGGATGAATTAAAATGCTACATATCTAAACAGAAGAGAGAAATTACTTGAGAAACCAAACAGAAAGCAAAATGCAGCTTAATTGCAGTAGCTAAAGGAAAAGTTGAAGATCTCAAGGGTGGAAGAGACTAAAAAACGAGTCTAGATCTCAAGTCCTTCCTTGATCCAACAAGAGAATAATTGCAGAGAAGTAAAAGATAGATTGCAGAAGAAGTAGAAATGAAAACAGTAAAGAGAATTTAGATCCAAACCACAATTCCTTGAATTATATAGAAAAGTAAATAGAAAGAGATCTCAAGGTGAGATTGAAATAGAATTTCTTAAATTCTCTACCCAAGATTCAAAACAAAGATGAAGAGAGTAGAGGCAAGAACAAGAAGAAGAGAATTCAATTCTCTCCTTAATTCCCAAACCTCCAAAGCTAGAAAATAAAGTTGAAATTTCAAAAGTAAGCAAAAAAAGTCCTCTCTAACTCAAACTAACTTCTATTTATACACTTCCTATTTTTGGATTTTAGAATTTGGAGTGGGCTTTTTAATTTGGTGAAGAATTGAATTAAATTGGAATTTTGGTTGAATTTTTGGGCTATGGGTCACACTCCCAGGATCAAGCTCGGTTCATGGCAAGAGCAGAGCTTTGGTGCTCTTTGCCTTGTCTCCATTTGTTGCGCGCATTCCTTCTTGTGACAAGGGAGTAGCGCTC
Organism: Arachis hypogaea; assembly: GCF_003086295.3. Classification (NCBI taxonomy): domain Eukaryota; kingdom Viridiplantae; phylum Streptophyta; class Magnoliopsida; order Fabales; family Fabaceae; genus Arachis; species Arachis hypogaea. The sequence continues at coordinate 77,954,407 of NC_092038.1, read as the reverse complement.
AGCTCTTGGCAAGAGCTGAGCTTGCTCCTTATCTTTAGTGAGGGCCACGGTTCGAGTCCTTGGGAGAGCATGTGCTGCCCATTTTTCTTGGCACATGAGTAGAGCCTAATGCCTTGCTTCCTTGAGGTACTTAGTTCGAATCCCAGGGAGTTCAAACAAGCCAATTTTGGCTTGTTTTTCTTGCAAAGTAACGCTGCAACCTTCCCCTTTGGCCTTGGGTTCGAATCTCATGGCATACACTAGCAAACTCTTTTTCCTTGATTTTTCTTGGAAAGCTCCCGATAAAGCTCTTGGCAAGAGCTGAGCTTTGAAATTTTGCATTGTTTCGTTGTTGTTGTGTAGCGCTCGGTTCTCTTGGAGAGCGGAGCTTTCCATTGCTTGGCCTTTGGCCTTAGAGTAGCGCTCCTTGTGAGAGCTTTAGGCTCTTGCTCCTTGTTGTGCCATGCTTTTTTCCTCCTTTGGCTACACTTTTTGTTTCCTTTGAGCACGCTCCTTAACCCACGCTTTTCTTATTTTTTTCTTTCCTTCGCCTACAAGTAATCAAAACAACCTATCAAAGTATCACTAAATTCACAAGGCTCATAATTCATTAAAAACCAACTAATTATAGCTTAAACCTCATGATTTTGTGTCAAATAAAGGATGGTTGATTGATTCTACAAAACCATGCAATTCCACTCCGAATTACTTACTTACAATGCAAGAAAGTGCATAAAACCTAATGAAACAAGTGAAAAATGCTTGTAAAGCTAGCATATGATGACTTGTCATCAATCCTAATTTAGAATGAATAATTTTTTTATGACTTTTCAAAGAGAATTACAATTGATATGATTTTCAAATGTTAGGAGTTTTTGAAAAATGTTACTAAAAAGATGGGTTTGGTTTTAAAGGAAATTGTTTTGAGAAATTAGAAATTGATGATGAGTTTTGGAACTTGGAGATGAATGAGAGACTTGTTGGTTATTGAAAGAGTGTGCAGGGCACTATATCCCTGGCATGGCAGATCCTCTATTGCAAGAGTGTGTCCGACACTATATCCGTGGGTTTTGTGAGGTCGCAGGTAGATTATCCCACTCACATTTTTTCGGAATCACAAGAGTGTGCAAGGGTACTATATCCCAAGACCGTGTGTCGGGCACGATATCCCTGGCGGATCCCATTTATATTTGTGACCAAAAGGCAACATTCCCATGGAAATGTGTTGGGTTGGCAGTTGAATTGACAATGTGATATCACATCCAGTAGGACAAACATTCATCATATGCATCTATGTGACATTGTTTGGATGTGCATATTGTAATTGGTTTGCCTATATGAATAATTATGTTTAACTGCCAATTGCTATACTTGATGTAACTGCTTTGATTGTGTTTGAACCTCTTTACTTATGTTTGTGACTGAAATTGGTTGGATTGTGGTAGATTGGATGTTGATTGAGTTGTTCGGGCCTAACGTCATGATTGGTTTTTATTTAAGGTCTAGTTCTGCATGAAAAATTAAATTGGTTTAGCATAGACTTAATGAACCTATGCTTAGAACAAGTTGGTCATTCATACTGTCTAGGAAAACTCTTGAGATTTTACAAGAAAGGAAAAAGGTTTTAGATTTTAAGGAATTAACCTAGTTCTCTTTAAAAAGGATTTTTAGATTTTTTGAAAGTGAACCTTTGGTTTCTGAAAAGGCACGTAAGACAAGCAATGATCACTGTACTTTAAAAATAGTTTTATTTTACGTATCTTATTATAGCAATTTCTCTAACCCTTAAGTGAGAACCAGCGAGGACGATGTTCTCACTCTCCTACAGGTTTTTCCTTTTCAGGATATGGGCGACGAAGTTTGGAAGAGTTTATTTCATTTTCTATTTATTCGATGTTTTTGTATTATCTTAGTTATTATTATTTTCTCTCTCCTTTATATTGACTAATTTTGTAAGAGGGATATGAATTTGTGATATGTAAGGTTTGTAAGTTATTACTATGTGTATATATAATTTTATAAGTATTGTATTGGTATGTATGTATATTTTTATGTTTTTCAACTTAAAAGTTTGTTCTGAAAGATTACACATTTTAAGTTTTAAACAGGCTCCTATTTTAGTATTAAATATGTTTAGAGTTGTCATAATATCCAAGCTATCAGAGTAGTGCAGGTGGAAGCGTGACCTACTGATTATGAGGGTGTTACAGTTCCTATTCTTACATATAAACAATAGAAAACAAAGAAACGGTGGGAATCTCTACATCAGAGTGCAGAGAATTTTCAGTGAGATATCATGTGTAAAAGAAATAAAATAAAATAAACTGAATAAATAACACTAAAAAATTTTGAAAATCAACTAAGAAAATAAACACTAAATTCGAAAATGAATTAAAAGAAAATTAATCAGGAAAAATAAAATAAAATTACTAAGGGGGACACCAAACTTAATTTTAAAAATAAAAAAAAGTTTAAAATAAAATTAAACTAAATTTTTGAAAATTAAAGAACAAAATAAATAAAAATCAAAAGCTAAAAATGTCTAATCTAAGCAATCAGACAACGGTTAGTTGTCAGTCCTAGTCAATTCTTGACAACGGTGCCAAAAACTTCAGAATGTCCAAGTGCACCAGGTCGTACCAAGTAATACCTCAAAGGAGTAACGGTCGATCCCACGAGGATTTATGGATTGAGCAACAATAGTCGAATGACTGAGTTAGTCAGGCATGCAGAAAGTGGTGTTTGAGAGTTGAAAATCGTATTAAATAGAAATTCAGAGAATAAGAAAGCATACAATGGATTTGGTGTAGAATACATGAGAGAATGAAATTAAGATTTCGGAGTTATTTACTTTTTTAGATTAAGCTATTTTAATCATGTAAGATTCATTTCATGGCAAACTGTCACTGACTAAACCCTAATGTCTTAGTGATTTAGTCTCTTCTAACCTAGTTAACAGCCAAAAAAATATCCAGATATAAGAGGATTATATGTCACATATCCCGTTAAGTTCTAGTAATTATCAATTTCAGAGGAATTTAATTTCAAGCTAGTGTTCAAGCGAGATAACTCTGTCAAGAATATCACAAGAAAGCATATAGAATGAGAGTTATTCTTTCGATCAACCTAGATTAACAAGATGAAAAATGAAAGTAATCCTTAAAACTGAATCAACACATTAATTAAAATACCATAATAGTAATCTTAATCGATAGAAACAAACAGAGCCCCTAACCTTAACCAGGGAGGTTTAGTAGCTCATGCTTCAGAGAAAAAACTAGGGTTCAGAAAATGTGAAAGTGTGTAAGAGAGAAGATCCCTCGATGGTTGAATCTTTTCCCTTTTATATCTAACCTAATTTAATTTTAAACTAAAATAAAATAATAAATTCTAAACCTAAAAGATATTTTTTGTAATTAAAAAATAACTAAAATAAAATAAAATAGAATAATTAAAAGCTAAATTCGACTAGAAATGCTCCTTGGGTAAATTTTAGTTCGCTTGGCCTGGCGCTAAATGCCAGGGTTGGCGTTTAGTCCCCTAGGAGGCAGAATCTCTCCCTTCGTTGCTGGCTTGCTTGCGCTAAATGCCCAAGTCCACGTTTAGCGCCAACTTGGCAGATTTGAATTTCTCTTCTTTTCTAGCACACAAACTCTGCCAAATTGATACAAACTTTACCTGAAATAATTAAAATACCAAAGCAACTCAAAGTAGCATCCAAAGAAGATTTTAACACTAAAATATAATTAAACACAATAAATTCTAACTTAAAATAAACAAAAAATAAGGAAAAGATGCTCACACATCACCAACCACCTCTCCAGAACTGTGCATGAAGAAGCCACAGTTAATCCCACTCCAGTGAATGAAGCCTTTCCTGATGAGCAGATTTTTGCTATACATGAGGTCCCGTGGTTTGTGGACATCGAAAATTATAAGGCCAGCTGAATCATTCCTACTAATTTCACTAAGCAACAAGTTAAGAAGTTGTTTCATGACGCTAAGTATTTCTTGTGGGAGGAGCCTTATTTGTGTAAGAGGTGCTTAAATGGAATGATCCGTAAGTGCACTCCGGATGAAGTAATCAAGGTCGTGCTCTGGCACTTTCATTGTTCTAAGTATGGTAGCCATTTTAGTGGAGAGAGGACTGCTGCAAAGGTCCTCCAGTGTGATTTCTATTGGCATACTCTCTTCAGTGATGCCAGAGAATTTGTAAAGAACTGTGACCAGTGTCAGAGAGTTAGAAATTTGCCTAAGCACAACGAAATGCCACAACAAGCTATATTGGAGATTGAGTTATTTGACGTGTGGATAATTGATTTTAGGGACCATTCCCTCCCTTATACTCAAATAACTATAGATTGGTGGCTATGGATTATGTGTCCAAGTGGGTAGAGGCTGTAGCTTTATCCACTAATGACTCCAAAGTTGTGCTGAGCTTTTTTCAAAGGTATATTTTCAATAGGTTTGGTGTCCTAAGGACCTTGATCAGTGATTGGAGTAGTTACTTCTACAATAAACAACTGGATTCTCTTCTTAAGAAGTATGGAGTCTGACATAAGGTAGCCACCCCCTATTACCCTTAGACTAGTGGACATGTGAAGGTTTCTAGTAGAGAACTCTAGCAAATTTTGGAAAATATCATTAGTGTTTAAAGGAAGGACTGGGCTAGGAAGATTGATGATGCTTTCTGAGCATATCGAACGGCTTTCAAGACTCCTATCGGCATGTCCCTATATCAATTGGTCTATGGAAAAGCTTGACACCTTTCAGTAGAGTTGGAGCATCGAACTTACTTGGCCACAAAGTTCCTGAACTTTGATTCTAAGGCTGCAGAGGAAAAGTGGCTCCTCCAACTCAATGAGCTTAAGAAATTCCTAACCACAGCTTATGAAAATGACAAGCTCTACAAGGAGAGAACAAAGGCGTGGCATGATAAGAAGATAGCCGCCAAAATATTTTAGCTAGGCCAGAAAATCCTTCTATTTAACTCAAGGCTCAAGATATTTTTCGGAAAGATAAAATCCTGGTGGTCAGGACCGTTTCTAATCACTGATGTTTCTCTTTATGGTCACATTGAAATCATGGAAAACAAAGTCCGACAGGAAGTTCATTGTAAATGGAAAGAGGTTGAAACATTATCTTGGTGGCGACGTTGACTGCCAGAAGACCACTCATTTGCTTGCTTAGAAGTGATGAACCATCAAGCTAGTGAGGTTACAGAAGTGCTTATTGGGAGGCAACCCAATGTTTTTAGCATCCTTCATTTTAGTTTTGTTATTTTATTTCTTTTAGTTCTTAGTTTTCCTTATTTTCCACTTCATTTGAGTCATGCACATTGAGCAAAACAGGAACAGGTGCACATGGAATGGACTGGACAACATATTGGAGATGGATTTCAATTCTAGTGCCTTGGCACAAAATGCCGGAACCTGGAATTTAGCGCCACATGACACACAATTCAAGGAGAAGCACTGGACCCCTAGAATTTAGTGCCGGTTGGTGGTATTTGGCACCAGGGGCAATAAAGAAGGTGAGTTGTCTCCTGGCACCCTAGCGTTTAGTGCCGCAACTTGGCGTTTGGAGCCAAGGGTGCCATAAAAGGGGGTTTGTCTCTGGATGGGCGGCGTTTATCGGGGCCCTTAGGCGTTTGGCGCCAAGGTGCTCGCAAAAAAAGGGTTAAACATTGCGACACCAGCTTTTACGCCGAGTGCAACACAAAGCTTTTGTTCGCTTTAGCGGGGTTGGCGCTAAATGCTGCATCACTGGCATTTAGCGCCGAGGATGCTGCATTAAATCCTCGCTTATTTTGAACTTAAATATTTTGTCATAATCCCAAGATCCTCTCCCCTATTCCACATTGACATCCCTCTGCACTCATCACTCCCCTTCCCTTTGATTCCCTCCCCTTCCCCATAACTAACCCCAACTTCACATTCAATTTCCCGAACCGTAACCCTCACTCTCTCCCTGATTCCTTTCCCTCTGTACTCATCTCCTTAATTTCTGTCCACTCGCTCATTTGCTTTTTTTATTTTTGCTCGGGGATGAGAAAACGTTTAAGTTTGGTGTTGTCGCACCGCTTTTAGTCTATTTTTTTCAATGGAACCAATGGGAAGAGAATCTTCTTCACGGAAGAGAAAGGGAAAGGCACCTTAAATTGACGCTTTTGACACAAACCGGTTCAGTAGCAAGTTGCATGAGGAACATTTTTTGAAATCACGATAAAAAAGAAAGTGATCCCAGAAGTCAAGTTCGACCTCAGACCGGATGAATATCCGGAGATCCAGCGTGAAATAAAAAGAAGAGGATGGGGATTGCTCTGTAATCCACTGGTGCACGAAATTGCAATCACACTTTTGTAATTCCGCACAACTAACCAGCAAGTGCACTGGGTCGTCCAAGTAATACCTTACGTGAGTAAGGGTCGATCCCACGGAGATTGTGGCTTGAAGCAAGCTATGGTTATCTTGTAACTCTTAGTCAGGATATCAATAATTATCAGGGTTGATTGTAAAAAGCAAAAGAACATGAAATAAGTACTTGTTTTGCAGTAATGGAGAACAGGTTGAGGTTTTGGAGATGCTCTATCTTCTGAATCTCTGCTTTCTTACTGTCTTCTTCTTCAAGCACGCAAGGCTCCTTCCATGGCAAGCTGTATGTAGGGTTTCACTGTTGTCAATGGCTACCTCCCATCCTCTCAGTGAAAATGTTCAACGCGCCCTGTCACGGCACGGCTATTCATCTGTCGGTTCTCAATCAGGTCGGAATAGAATCCAGTGATTCTTTTGCGTCTGTCACTAACGCCCAGCCTTCAGGAGTTTGAAGCTCGTCACAGTCATTCAATCATTAAATCCTACTCAGAATACCACAGACAAGGTTTAGACCTTCCGGATTCTCTTGAATGCCGCCATCAATTCTAGCTTATACCACGAAGATTCTAATTAAGGAATCCAAGAGATATCTACTCAATCTAAGGTAGAACGGAGGTGGTTGTCAGGCACACGTTCATAGTTGAGAATGATGATGAGTGTCACGGATCATCACATTCATCAGGTTTAAGAACAAGTGATATCTTAGAATGGAAGCAAGCATGATTGAATGAAAAACAGTAGTAATTGCATTAATCCATCAAGACACAGCAGAGCTCCTCACCCCCAACCATGGGGTTTAGAGACTCATGCTGTAGAAGATACAATGAGAAATGTGTAAAGTGTCATGAGGTACAGATACAATGTCAAAAGATCCTATTAATAGTGAACTAGTAACCTAGGGTATACAGAAATGAGTAAATGACGTAAAAATTCACTTCTGGGTCCACTTAGTGTGTGCTTGGGCTGAGCATTGAAGCTTTCATGTGTAGAGACTTTTTCTAGAGTTAAACGCCAGCTTTTATGCCAGTTTGGGCGTTTAACTCCAATTTTTATGCCAGTTCCAGCGTTAAACGCTGGGAATTCTGAAGCTGATTTGCAACGCCGATTTGGGCCATCAAATCTCGGGCAAAGTATGAACTATTATACATTGCTGGAAAGCCCAGGATGTCTACTTTCCAACGCCCATGAGAGCGCGCCAATTGCACTTCTGTAGCTCCAGAAAATCTACTTCGAGTGCAGGGAGGTCAGAATCCAACAGCATCTGCAGTCCTTTTCAGCCTCTGAATCAGATTTTTGCTCAGGACCCTCAATTTCAGCCAGAAAATACCTGAAATCACATAAAAACACACAAACTCATAGTAAAGTCCAGAAAAGTGAATTTTAACTAAAAACTAATAAAAATATAATAAAAACTAACTAAAACATACTAAAAATATACTGAAAACAATGCCAAAAAGCGTATAAATTATCCACTCATGACAACACCAAACTTAAATTGTTGCTTGTCCCCAAGCAAATGAAAATCAAAATAGAATAAAAAGAAGAGAATATACTATAGACTCCAAAATATCAAGGAAACTCAGCTCCAATTAGATGAGCGGGACTAGTAGCTTTTTGCTTCCGAACAGTTTTGGCATCTCACTTTATCCTTTGAAGTTCAGAATGATTGGCATCTATAGGAACTCAGAACTCAGATAGTGTTATTGATTCTCCTAGTTAAGTATAATGATTCTTGAACATAGCTAGTGTATGAGTCTTGGCTGTGGCCCAAAGCACTCTGTCTTCCAGTATTACCACCGGATACATTCATGCCACAGACACATACTTGGGTGAACCTTTTCAGATTGTGACCCAGCTTTGCTAGAGTCCCCAATTAGAGGTGTCCAGGGTTCTTAAGCACACTCTTTTTGCCTTGGATCACAACTTTATTTCTTTCTTTTCTATTTTTTTTCAGATTTTTGAATCACTGCTTTTTCTTGCTTCAAGAATCAATTTGATGATTTTTTAGATCCTCAATAACAGTTCTCCTTTTCCTTCATTCTTTCAAGAGCCAACAATTTTAACATTCTTAAAACAACAAATTCAAAAGACATATGAACTGTTCAAGCATTCATTCAGAAAACAAAAAGTATTGTCACCACATCAAACTAATTCAACTAGTTTCAAAGATAAATTCGAAATCCTGTACTTCTTGTTCTTTTGTGATTAAAGCACTTTTCATGTAAGAGAGGTGATGGATTCATAGGACATTCATAGCTTTAAGACATGAATTTTAAATTTTTATTAATTATGAATTAAGAACAAGACTCAAAAATAGATATAAGATGAGACTAGTAAAAAATAGAAAACAAAAATTTAAATAGGCTCCTAATGATAGAGGTTTTCACAGAGTTAGGACTCAACAACCTTGATTTTGAGAAGTGGATGCTCCCTCAAATTGAGGAGAGAATTTTTGGCATTTCAATTCTTGAAGTTCACGCCCTTGCTTCTCTTGTTCCTTCAGCAATTTGCAAAGCATGCAGTTCTGATTCTGCTGTTCTTCCTTAAGCTGCTCCATAGTTTCTTGCAACTTGGTGATAGATGCTTCTAGGCTGGCCCAGTAGCCAATTTTAGGAAATTCAGGGAGGAACTCCTGCGCCCTCTTTTTGATAGAGTTGTCTTGCATTTGTCCTTCCATTGACTTCTTGGTGATTGGATGTTCAATGGGTATGAATTCATCTACTCCCATCTTTACCCCAGCCTCTTTACAGAGCAAGGAGATCAAGCTTGGGTAAGCCAGTTTGGCTTCAGTGGAATTCTTATTTGCAATTGTGTAGATCTCACAAGCAATCAGATGATGAACCTCCACTTCTTTTCCAAGCATAATGTAATGAATCATCACTGCTCTCTTGATGGTGACCTCAAAACGGTTGCTAGTGGGCAATATGGAACGCCCAATAAAGTCTAGCCAACCTCTTGCAATTGGTTTGAGGTCTCCCCTCTTGAGTTGATTTGAGACACCCTTTGAATTGGTTATCCACTTAGTTTTAGGGAGGCATATGTCCTCAAGAACTTGATCCAACCCTTTATCTGCTCTCACCATTCTCCTATTAAAGGATTCAGGATCATCCTGCAGTTGAGGCAATTTGAAGATTTCTCTTATTTTGTCCAGATGGAAGTAGATAACTTTCCCTCTGACCATGGTTCTGTAAGTATGGAAAGCAGTTCCAGTCATTCTTTGCTTATCTGTCAGCCACAGATATGAGTAGAATTCCTGAACCATATTTCTTCCAACCTTTATCTCAGGATTTGTTAGAACTTCCCATCCTCTGTTTCGAATTTGCTCTTGGATCCCCGGATATTCATCTTCTTTCAGATCGAATTTGACTTCCGGGATCACTGACCTCAGACCCATTATTTTATGATAATGGTCTTCATGTTCTTTGGTTAAGAACTTCTCTTGATTCCAAAGATTCTTTGGATTATTCTCTTTCTTTCCTCTTAAATTGGTTTGTTTTTCCTTAGGAGCCATGATCTTGATGAATCTTGGCTTAGTGATCACGGAAAAGCACACCAAACTTAGAGGTTTGCTTGTCCTCAAGCAAAAGAAAGGAAAGAGGAGAGAGAGGAGAAAAGCAAATTCGAATGGTGTGGGAAAATAGGGAGGCCGAACGTGTATTTATAAGGGGGGGAGAGATTTCGAAAAATTGGAAGGAGATTTGAGAAGATATGGAGAGAATTTAAGAGAAAGTTGAGTTTTTTTTTGAACAAGATTTGGGGAGGATTTGAGAGAGATTTGAAGAATGATTTTAATTTTTGATGATTTGAAGGTGAATGATGAAAGTTTGAAATGTGTTTATGTAGAAAAGTATGGATCAAAAAAAGAAAGTTTGAAAAAAATTTGATCGGAAAGCAAAATCTCAGTCCCCCACCTTTCTGGCGTTAAACGCCCAGAATGGCATCCATTCTGGCGTTTAACGCCCATTTGCTAGCCATTGTGGGCATTTAACGCCCAGCCAGGTGCCCTGGCTGGCGTTAAACGCCAGAATTCCCTTTGTCACTGGGCGTTTTGCTAAATGCCCAGGATGCTGCACACCTGGCATTAAACGCCCAGAATGGTGCCCATTCTGGCGTTTAACGCCCAAAGTACCTTATATTGGCAGTTTTTTGCCAGTAAGCTCTTTTTCTCTGCTTTTTGCACTGAATCCTTCTGTAACTCTGTGAATTCCTTCATTTTTGATACTTGCCCTTGTAGAAACAAAACATATAACCTGCTAATGACTGGGTTGCCTCCCAGCAAGCGCTTCTTTACTATCTTTAGCTGGACCTTCACTGAGAATCACTCAAGTCTCAGTTTTGAGCATTCTTGCTCAAAATTGTTTTCAAGATAATGTTTGATCCTCTGTCCATTAACAATGAACTTTTTGTCAGACTCAGCATCCTAGAGCTCAACATATCCATATGGTGATACTCCTGTAATCACATACGGACCCCTCCAACGGGATTTAAGCTTTCCTGGGAACAATCTGAGCCTAGAGTTGAATAGCAGAACTTTTTGTCCTGGCTCAAAGACTCTGGATGACAACTTCTTGTCATGCCACTTCTTTGCCTTTTCCTTATAAATTTTTGCATTTTCAAAGGCATTGAGTTTGAACTCCTCTAGCTCATTTAGCTAGAGCAATCTTTTTTCACCAGCTAACTGAGCATCCATGTTTAGGAACCTGGTTACCCAGTAGGCTTTATGTTCCAGTTCCACAGGCAGATGACAGGCCTTCCCATACACCAGTTGGTATGGAGAGGTTCCTATAGGAGTCTTGAATGCTGTTATGTATGCCCACAGAGCATCATCCAAACTCTTTGCCCAATCCTTTCTTCGGGCTATCACAGTCCATTCTAGGATTCTTTTTAGCTCTCTGTTAGAGACTTCAGCTTGCCCATTTGTCTGTGGATGATACGGAGTTGCCACTTTGTGGGTAATTCCATATCTGACCATAGCAGAGTATAGTTGTTTATTGCAGAAATGAGTGCCCCCGTCACTGATTAGTACTCTGGGAACACCAAACCTGCTGAAGATGTCTTTCTGGAGGAATTTCAGCACGGTCTTGGTATCATTAGTGGGTGTAGCAATTGCTTCTACCCACTTAGATACATAGTCCACTGCCACCAGAATGTAAGTGTTTGAGTATGATGGTGGGAATGGACCCATGAAGTCAATCCCCCATACATCAAACAATTCAATCTCTAATATCCCTTGTTGAGGCATGGTATATCCGTGAGGCAAGTTACCAGCTCTTTGGCAACTGTCACAGTTACGCACAAACTCTCGGGCATCTCTATAGAGAGTAGGCCAGTAGAAGCCACATTAGAGGACTTTAGTGGCTGTTCGCTCACTTCCAAAATGTCCTCCATACTGTGATCCATGGCAGTGCCACAGGATCCTTTGTGCTTCTTCTCTGGGTACACATCTGCGGATCATTCCGTCTGCGCATCTCTTAAAGAGATATGGCTCATCCCATAGGTAGTACTTGGCATCTGAAATTAATTTCTTTCTTTGCACTCTGCTGTACTCCTGGGGTATGAACCTCACAGCTTTATAATTTGCAATATCTGCAAACCATGGAGCTTCCTGAATGGCAAAGAGTTGCTCATCTGGGAAGGTCTCAGAGATCCCAGTAGAAGGGAGGGACGCCCCAGCTACTGGTTCTATTCGGGACAGATGATCAGCTACTTGGTTCTCTGTCCCTTTTCTGTCTCTTATTTCTATATCAAACTCTTGCAGAAGCAACACCCATCTTATAAGCCTGGGTTTTGAATCCTGCTTTGTGAGTAAGTACTTAAGAGTAGCATGGTCAGTGTACACAATCACCTTTGATCCCACTAGATAGGATCTAAACTTGTCAATGGCATAGACCACTGCAAGTAATTCTTTTTCTGTGAGTGTGTAATTCTTCTGTGCATCATTTAGAACACGGCTGGCATAATAAATGACGTGCAGAAGCTTGTCATGCCTCTGTCCCAACACTGCACCAATGGCATGGTCACTGGCATCACACATTAGTTCCAATGGCAATGTCCAGTCTGGTGCAGAGATGACTGGTGCCGTGACCAACTTGGTTTTCAGGGTCTCAAATGCCTGCAGACACTGTGTGTCAAACACAAATGGTGTGTCAGCAGCTAGCAGGTTGCTCAAAGGTTTTGCAATTTTCGAAATTTCCCTTATAAACCTTCTGTAGAATCCTACATGCCCCAGAAAGCTTCTGATTGCCTTAAAATTGGCAGGTGGTGGTAATTTTTCAATTACCTCTACCTTTGCCTTATCCACCTCTATTCCCCTGCTTGAAATTTTGTGCCCAAGGACAATTCCCTCAGTCACCATAAAGTGACATTTCTCCCAGTTTAAAACCAGGTTAGTCTCTTAGCACCTTTTCAGGACAAGTGCTAGGTGGTCAAGACAGGAGCTGAATGAGTCTCCATATACCGAGAAGTCATCCATGAAGACTTCCAGGAATTTCTCCACCATATCAGAGAAGATGGATAGCATGCATCTCTGAAAGGTTGCAGGAGCATTACACAGACCAAAAGGCATCCTCCTATAGGCAAACACGCCAGAAGGGCAAGTAAATGCTGTTTTCTCTTGGTCTTGAGGATCTACTGAAATTTGGTTGTAACCTGAATAGCCATCCAAAAAGCAGTAATAATCATGACCAGCTAGTCTTTCTAGCATTTGGTCTATGAATGGTAAAGGAAAATGATCCTTTCTGGTGGCTGTATTGAGCCTTCTGTAGTCAATACACATACGCCACCCTGTGATTGTTCTTGTAGGAACCAGTTCATTTTTTTCATTATGAACCACTGTCATGCCTCCCTTTTTGGGAACAACTTAGACAGGGCTCACCTAAGAGCTATCAGAAATAGGATAAATAATCCCAGCCTCTAGTAATTTAGTGACCTCTTTCTGCACCACCTCCTTCATGGCTGGATTTAGCCTCCTTTGTGGTTGGACCACTGGTTTGGCATTATCTTCCAACAGGATCTTGTGCATGCATCTAGCTGGGCTAATGCCCTTAAAATCACTTATGGACCACCCAAGAGCTGTCTTGTGTGTCCTTAGCACTTGAATCAGTGCTTCCTCTTCCTGTGGATTTAAAGTAGAGCTTATAATCATTGGAAAAGTGTCACCCTCTCCCAGAAATGCATACTTCAGGGATGGTGGTAGTGGTTTGAGTTCAGGTTTGGGAGGTTTATCCTCCTCCTGAGGAATTTTCGAAAATTCCTTTGTTTCCTCTGGTTCTTCTTTATCAGGCTGAGCATCCTTGAAGATGTCATCAAGCTCTGATTCTAGACTTTCAGTCATATTGATCTCTTCCACCAAAGAGTCAATAATGTCAGCGCCCATGCAGTCATTAGGTGTGTCTGGATGCTGCATAGCTTTTACAGCATTCAACTTGAACTCATCCTCATTGACTCTCAGGGTTACTTCCCCTTTTTGTACATCAATGAGAGTTCGTCCAGTTGCTAGGAAAGGTCTTCCTAGAATGAGAGTTGCACTCTTGTGCTCCTCCATTTCCAGCACCACAAAGTCAGTTGGAAAGGCGAATGGCCTAACCTTGACAATCATGTCCTCTATTATGCCTGATGGATGTTTAATGGAGCCATCAGCAAGTTGGAGGCATATCCGGGTTGGTTTGACTTCTTCAGTCAACCCAAGCTTTCTGATAGTGGATGCAGGTATTAGATTGATGCTTGCTCCAAGATCACATAGGGCTGTCTTGGTGCAAGCACCTTCTAATGTGCATGGTATCATAACGCTTCCTAGATCTTGAAGCTTTTCTGGTAAGCTTTTTAGAATGACTGCACTGCATTCTTCAGTGAGAAATAATTTTTCAGTTTCTCTCCAATCCTTCTTATGACTTAAGATCTCTTTCATGAACTTAGCATAAGAAGGTATTTGCTCAAGTGCCTCTGCAAACGGAATCTTTATTTCAAGAGTCCTTAGGTAGTCTGCAAAGCGGGCAAATTGCTTATCCTGTTCCGCTTGGCGGAGTTTCTGAGGATAAGGCATCTTGGCTTTATATTTTTTAACCTTAGTTGCTGCAGGTTTATTCCTTACAGAAGTGGTTGAAGAAGCCTTTTTAGAAGGATTACTGTCGGCACTCTCAGGTGTCTGATCCTCCCTTGGCGTCTGAACGCCAGGATTGGGTGAAGATTGGGCGTTTAACGCCATCTTCTCTCCCTTCTCTGGCGTTTGAACGCCAGAACTGGGCAGGGAATGGGCGTTTAACGCCAGCTTTCCCCTCTTTTCTGGCGTTTGAACGCCAAAAGTGCTCCACTCTGGGCTCTTACTGTCCTCAGAGGGATTTTGAACAGTGGTTTGGTTATCCTCTGTCAATTGTTCCTTATTTGGCTTTTTGCTACTTTGAGCAGTGTTATTCAATGTCTTCCCACTCCTCAGTTGAACTGCTTGACATTCTTCTGTTATCTGTTTAGATATCTGCTGTTTTGCCTGATTCAACTGCAGTTCTATGTTCTTGTTAGCAATTTTAGTTTCTTGGAGCATCTCTTTAAATTCTGCTAACTGTTTTGTCATCAGTTGTAATTGCTGATTAAGCTCAACCATCTGTTCTTGAGGATTAGGATCAGTGGCTACTGCCATAACTTCTTCTTTTGTAGAAAACTCATTGCTAGAGTACAATATTGATTTCTAGCAACAGTATCTATAAGCTCTTGAGCCTCTTCAATCGTCTTCCTCATATGTATAGATCCACCAGCTGAGTGGTCTAAAGACATCTGAGCTTTTTCTATAAGCCCATAGTAGAAGATGTCTAACTGTACCCACTCTGAAAACATTTCAGAGGGGCATTTTCTTAGCATACCTCTATACCTCTCCCAGGCATTGTAAAGGGATTCATTATTCTCTTGTTTAAAGCCTTGGATGTCCAGCCTTAGCTGTGTCATCCTTTTTGGAGGGTAAAATTGATTCAGGAATTCGTTTGACAACTGTTTCCATGTCTTTATGCTTGCCGTAGGTTGGTTATTTAACCACCTCTTAGCTTGATCTTTTACAGCAAATGGAAATAGTAATAATCTGTAGACGTCCTGATCCACCTCTTTATCACGTACTGTGTCAGCAAGTTGTAAGAATTGTGCCAGAAATTCAGTAGGTTCTTCCTGTGGAAGACCGGAATACTGGCAATTTTGCTGCACCATGATAATGAGTTGAGGGTTTAGCTCAAAGCTGCTTGCTTTGATGGGAGGTATACAGATGCTACTCCCATATGCAGCTGTAATGGGGTTAGCATATGACCCCAAAGTCCTTCTGGACTGCTCAATTCCACTTAGGTCCATGATGGAGAAAGGGAAATGATATGGATTGCAAGTAGATTAAAATATTTTATTTTTTTTTACCGAAAATAATAAAATAAAACAAAAGGAAAATAAAATAAAATGTCAAAAACTAAAAGAAAAATAAAATCAAAGCAAATTGAAAACTAAATCAATTAGTCAATTAAAAAGATTTTGGAATTAGCAATTGAAAAGATATGATTGAAAATTATTTTGAAAAAGATTTGATTTTTTTTTTGAAATGAGGAAAGAGAGAAACAACAAAATGACACCAAACTTAAAATTTTTAGAAAATTAGACACAAATTTTCGAAAATTTTAAGGGAAAAACACAAAGAGGACACCAAACTTAGAATTTTTACGAATCAAAAAGGGACTAAGGACATGCAAATTTGAAAATTAAAAGAAAAATAAAAGCATGCAATTGACACCAAACTTAAAATATGAGACTAGACTCAACTAAAAGACTCTAAACCAACAAAAAATAAAACAGTCCTAATCTAAGCAACAAGATAAGCCGTCAGTTGTCCAAACTCGAACAATCCCCGGCAACGGCGCCAAAAACTTGGTGCACGAAATTGCAATCACACTTTTGCAATTCCGCACAACTAACCAGCAAGTGCACTGGGTCGTCCAAGTAATACCTTACGTGAGTAAGGGTCGATCCCACGGAGATTGTCGGCTTGAAGCAAGCTATGGTTATCTTGTAACTCTTAGTCAGGATATCAATAATTATCAGGGTTGATTGTAAAAAGAAAAAGAACATGAAATAAGTACTTGTTTTGCAATAATGGAGAACAGGTTGAGGTTTTGGAGATGCTCTATCTTCTGAATCTCTGCTTTCTTACTGTCTTCTTCTTCAAGCACGCAAGGCTCCTTCCATGGCAAGCTATATGTAGGGTTTCACCGTTGTCAATGGCTACCTCCCATCCTCTCAGTGAAAATTTTCAACGCGCCCTGTCACGGCACGGCTATTCATCTGTCGGTTCTCAATCAGGTCAGAATAGAATCTAGTGATTCTTTTGCGTCTGTCACTGACGCCCAGCCTTCAGGAGTTTGAAGCTCGTCACAGTCATTCAATCATTGAATCCTACTCAGAATACCACAGACAAGGTTTAGCCCTTCCGTATTCTCTTGAATGCCGCCATCAATTCTAGCTTATACCACGAAGATTCTAATTAAGGAATCCAAGAGATATCTACTCAATCTAAGGTAGAACGGAGGTGGTTGTCAGGCACACGTTCATAGTTGAGAATGATGATGAGTGTCACGGATCATTACATTCATCAGGTTTAAGAACAAGTGATATCTTAGAATGGAAGCAAGCATGATTGAATGAAAAACAGTAGTAATTGCATTAATCCATCAAGACACAGCAGAGCTCCTCACCCCCAACCATGGGGTTTAGAGACTCATGCTGTAGAAGATACAATGAGAAACGTGTAAAGTGTCATGAGGTACAGATACAATGTCAAAAGATCCTATTAATAGTGAACTAGTAACCTAGGGTATACAGAAATGAGTAAATGACGTAAAAATCCACTTCTGGGTCCACTTAGTGTGTGCTTGGGCTGAGCATTGAAGCTTTCATGTGTAGAGACTTTTTCTAGAGTTAAACGCCAGCTTTTATGCCAGTTTGGGCGTTTAACTCCAATTTTTATGCCAGTTCCAGCGTTAAACGCTGGGAATTCTGAAGCTGATTTGCAACGCCGGTTTGAGCCATTAAATCTCGGGCAAAGTATGGACTATTATACATTGCTGGAAAGCCCAGGATGTCTACTTTTCAACGCCGTTGAGAGCGCGCCAATTGGGCGTCTGTAGCTCCAGAAAATCTACTTCGAGTGCAGGGAGGTCAGAATCCAACAGCATCTGCAGTCCTTTTCAGCCTCTGAATCAGATTTTTGCTCAGGACCCTCAATTTCAGCCAGAAAATACCTGAAATCACAGAAAAATACACAAACTCATAGTAAAGTCCAGAAAAGTGAATTTTAACTAAAAACTAATAAAAATATAATAAAAACTAACTAAAATATACTAAAAACATACTGAAAACAATGCCAAAAAGCGTATAAATTATCCGCTCATCATCCACATATTAAGGTGGGCCAGCTGAAGGTCTAAAAATTTTATGGAAATACATGGATTATTTACAAAGATGTTAGTGATGTGAATGAGAAGAACTACCGCACCTTTGTACGAGAAATTGTCCTCGACTTTAGCCCGAGGAGTTTAAGGAAAATATTCCAGTTGCCACCGCTGAACCCACATGTGCATGACTACAGTTTGAGGATGATATGCTATAGGAATTATGATGAGGGGCTTACAGACATATGCCTCCCGGGTGTCCAATGGAAATTAGGTGTGGATAGGCAGCCGAACCAACTGGCATGCAGTGATGATAAAGCTGTAGCTAAAGGGTGGTTTGAGTTTGTTCAGAGATCTATTATTCTGATGAGCAACCGCTCTGACTGAACTGTGGATAGAGCCATATTGGTCAACTGCATTATGAAGGATAATGAGGTAGATGTGGGTGCAATCATTCCCCGACAGATTTAAAACATCACCTCCAACGCTAACACACATTCTAAGTTGGCATTCCCTCACCTTATTCACCACCTTTGCGAACCTTCAAGGGTCAACTTGGAGAATGACTTCCTCATTCCCATTGAGAGGCTGATCTCCAAGAAGACTATGGAATAGGCAAGAGAATATGCTCGAGTTCAAAGGAGAGAGCAAGCAGCCGAAGAAGAAGCTCAGCATGCTCTACCACCACCACTACAAGATTAGACTCTCACGCCTTAAAGGCATAACTTTCCATCTCAATAGTATTGCCAGCAGCTGACTTCCTCTCTTGAACAGATGAGGGTAACCCAAGATAGCCATGACATCCTTCTCCATCAGATTGTGACAGAGTAAGAGAGTCAATGTCATAAACTTCTCTAAGTGAGACAAGAGATAGGGTGACTAAGAGGACCACATGGAGCATATCCTGAGGAGGGAGATGTCCATCGTGATGACTGAGGTGGTTGAGTTTTCTTTTGTTCCTATTTCCCTTTCTTTATTGCTTATGCTATTTTTCCTGTTTTCGGTTTTCTGGTATTTACTATGTAAGAACCGATAGCCAAATTACCGGTTAAAATATAATAAAATAATAAATTTATTTGTCCAGAATAAGTTTAAAATTTTAGAACTCTTAAATTAAAATTTTAGAGGTGAGATTTTCATTTAGTGAATTTTTTCGAGTGGAAAAATATAATTTTCTACGAAAAATTACGTAAAAATGCGTGCCGGTAAATTAGCCGGTAGTACCGGCTTAAGTCTATCCGATACTACGTGAGAGTAATAAAAACTAAAAAATAACTTAGGAAAATAAATAAAGTCAAAAACCAAACGCTAATTCTAAAGGTTTGGCCCAAAGTTGGGCCAAACGGGCCAAAAATGTTAACGGATTGGACTAGATCTAAGTTGGGCCGAAGCCATACATATATATAGCCAATTAATGAACCATTCAGCCTCATTCTCACCTTCAAACACAAGAGCAGCTGCCAAGTGAGAAGAGAGAAGAACACCATTAACACTATTCACAATTTTCTTTAATTAATCATAACTTGAGCTACGGTGCTCTGATTTGTGTGCCATTTTCGGCTATGCGAAGCTCGTCAGTTCTAACTAGGCTTTGCTAGTAAGATTTTGAATTTCACACTCCGTTCTTCAGCCTTAAGAATTTTGAAAATTTAGGTTTAGATTTTGAATAAATTTTGTGATTTTGGTTGTTTTGGTGCCATCCAATAGTGGGTTATTATTGGTTTGTGCCCCTAATCACCATTGGAAAAGCTAAAAAACTCTTTGCCCTTGTAAATTGATAATTCTGTGAACCTAGGTATTAATCATGGTGGTATTGGAATATATAGCTTGAATATGGTGATTGGTAGAGTTGATTGTGGCCATTGGATTTGAGTTTTGGTGGTTGGAACCTTGTGGAAGTGATGCTAGGGCATCTTGGCCAGTTTCACCGACCTTTTCTTTACTGTTTTAGGGTAGTTTCATGCATTTTCTTAGTAAATAAGCAAGTTTTGGGTAAAAATACACTTACATCTTGATTCAAGAAAACATTGAGAACTTTACATGATTTCATGAGAATTATGCATGAATTGAATGATAAAATGGACGATGCATGATCTCATGACTTGGAACAGAGCTTTGATGCACCCTGTTTGTTTGATTTCAGGACAAAGGAAGCAAAGAAGAGCCACGTTAGCCGCCACGTTAGTCTCACTAACGTGACCACTAACGTGGAATGGGAGCAAGCTTGCAGCGTTAGTGGAAACGTTATCATCAATAACGCCTTCAAAAGCCATCATAACCCACGTTAGTTGCCACGTTAGTTACATTAACGTGGGAAGTAACATGGAAGGAAAGGGAAGCTCCAACGTTAGTGGTAAAAGTAAACACCACTAACGTTCCAAAAGGCCACACAAAGCCACGTTAAGAGTCACGTTAATTCAATTAACGTGAACTCTAACTTGGAATAAGAAGAGATCGCCAACGTTAGTGACACTCACCTTTGTCACTAACACTAGATCAGGCCAAGATTGCCTACGTTAGTCGTCATGTTAAGACCACTAACGTTAATGGTAACGTGGAGCAATGAATGATGGGCCAACGTTAGTGACACTAACCTTTGTCACTAACATTGGAGATGGCAAGCACAACCACGTTAGTGGTCACATTAATGCCATTAACATGAGGCACTAACGTGTAAAGAAGGGGCGTTTTGAAGCGTTAGTGACAAAGGTGAGTGTCACTAACGCCCTCGAGCTTGGGCATGCCCACGTTAAGGGCCATGTTAGTTACACTAACGTGGATCATTAACGTGAGTGCCAATAACGCTTGCGAAGGGCTAAGAGGCTACGTTCGTGGTCACATTAGTACCACTAACGTTGAATGTTAACATGGATCAACTGGTTTGGAACATTAGTGACAAAGTTATCGTCCTTAACGCTTTCGAACCCAAGTTTACACCTAACGTTAACGCCACTAACGTCCTAACTAACGTCCTACCATGCCTGACTCACATTCTTTCTACAAGCAAAGTTAAGCCCACTGAAGACTGTAACTGCTTCAACTAAAGATCAAGGGTCCATATCCAAGACTTGAAGAGCTAATTAGAAGATCAGAATAGTAGTATATATAGGAAGTAGTTTTGAACTAGAGAGAAGGCTGGGCATTATTGGGAACTACATTCTATATATTTACTTTTCCTGTAAATTCTAGTTTACTTTTGAGAATGCACTCTTCTCTATCATCTTCCATTTTCAGAGCAATGAACAACTAAACCCCTTTTCATTGGGTTAGGGAGCTCTGTTGTAATTTGATGGATCAATTATATTTTTCATTCTTCTTCCGCTTTCTTTTCTCTCGATTTACTAGAAAGCTTTCGATCTTAAATCAATTGGTTAGTTGTCTTGGAAAAGAAACTCTCCATAATTGGATCTCCTCTGAGCCTTGGAAAAGGGATGAGGAGATCATGCTAGAATTGCTTTCTCATGTTGGACCAAATTGGGGTTTTGATGGATATAGTGACATATAATCCTATCAACGCTTTGATTTGGAAATACATGTGGTATAATCAGTGACCATACTTCATCTCTTCCCATGAGCAATTAAATCAAGAAATTGGGCAATTGTTCAAGCTTAGAGAGATTAGGTTGCCAAGAAATTGGGATATAATCACTTAAGATTGCCAAGGAGATCAATGAATGCATTAATTGAAGAAGAGATGAGAATGAACTTGATCCGGAGAATGCAACATTGCCTATGCCCAATGAATCCCCCATTTCTGATCTTTCCCTTTTGCCATTTACTTTTATGTTCATCTCCCCAAATCCCCATTTAAGATTCTGCAATTTACTTTCTACAATTTATATTCCGCCATTTATTTCCAGCATTTACATTTTCTATCATTTGCTTTCCCGCCATTTAATTTTCTGCGATTATCAACTCAACTTCTGCTTAGCTCAACTAGAACATTCCTCTAATTAAAGTTGCTTGACAAATCAATCCCTGTGGGATTCGACCTCACTCTGTTGTGAGTTTTTACTTGACGACAATTCGGTATACTTGCTGAAGGGAAATTTGTTGAGAGACAAATTTCCGTGCATCAAGTTTATGGCGCTGTTGCCGGGGATTGATTTTGTATCGTCAATGATTAAGTTGGAGGATAACTAAATTGAGCAATTTTCTTTGTTTTGATTATTTCATCTTAGTCATTTACTTCCAGTTTAGCTATTTTGTTTCCTTTTTCTATCTTCTTCATCTGTTTTCCTTGTTATCTACAATTTATTTCACTAACCCACTAACTGTTTGATACATTGCACCACTCACACTAACAGCCATTCTAACAAGAGTAATTTCTTCATTTATTTTCTTTCTTGCTTTTTGCTTTGTTGGTTGTATGACAGGTAGAAGAAGCGGAGCTTCAACTTCCTTTGATTCTAAACTTGAGAGGACCTTCCTTAGATTAAGGAGGCAAGCAAGAGGGAAGAGAGTCGTTGGTGCTGAGGAAGAGGAGGAGTATTTTGAAACAGACATGGAGGAGAATATGGAGAACCACCATGAGAAGAAGCTCACAACCATGCCAGAGAAGGCCCAGTGAATCATGCTGGACAAGAGAGAAGAGTTCTAGGCTCTTACATCAACCCAAACCCAGGAAATTGTGGAAGTAGCATTCAAAAGCCAACCATACAGGCCAATAACTTTGAACTAAAGCCCCAGCTCATCATCCTCGTTCAGAACAACTGTGCATTCGGAGGAAGCGCCCAAGAAGACCCCAATCAACATTTAACCACCTTCCTAAGGATATGTGATACTGTGACGTCTAATGGTGTTCATCCTGACACCTATAGACTGCTTTTGTTTCCTTTTTCACTCAGGGATAAAGCATCTAAATGGCTAGAATCTTTTTCGAAAGAGAGTTTAACAACGCGGGAGGATGTGGTAAACAAATTCTTGGCGAGATTCTACCCTCCTCAAAGAATCAATAAGTTGAGAACTGAGGTACAAACCTTCAGGCAACAAGATGGTGAAACTCTCTATGAGGCATGAGAGAGGTTTAAGGACTTAACAAGAAGGTGCCCACCAGACATGTTCAATGAATGGGTGCAATTATACATTTTCTATGAGGGTCTTTCTTATGAATCAAAGAAAGCAGTAGACCACTCATCCGGGGGATCTCTAAATAAGGAAAGACATTGAAGAAGCTATAAATGTCTTCGATACTGTAGCTGAGAATGACTACTTCTATGCTTCTGAAAGGAGCAACACTCGAGGAGTGATGGAGCTAAACCATATGGATGTACTGCTGGCTCAAAACAAGATGATCACCAAGTAGTTAGCTGACCTTAACAAGAAGATGGAAGAGAACCAAGTTGCACAGTCACCACTTCATCATCAGCTTAAGAAGGAGTAATACAGAGGAAGAGAGTGACTGGGAACAAGCCAACTATGTTGGGAACTCACCTAGGCCGGCCATGATCCATACTCCAAATTTATCCTGGTTAGAAGAACCGCCCAAACTTTGGGTGGGAAATCACAAGATTAAGGCCAAGATTAGAGACGTCACAACCCAAAACAATGTAACTCACCAACATTCCACATAGAGATCATATCAACACCACCCAACAGTACCTCTCAACATCCATATCAAAACTAAAGTGGCCCTTCTCACCCCTCCCACCTCAATCACCTCACCATTCGAAGATAGACTCTCAAATTGAGACTCTACTGAGTTATGCAGGAGTCCAGACAACAGAGTATTCAAGGATTGAAGTGCGAGCTAATATCAAAAACTAGGGAGACCCATCAAACGGCTGGAGTCTCAAGTGGGCATCTTCTCTCCCGCAGATTCCCCAGCTACTGATAGTTTCTCCCAAGTGACAGAGAAAACCGGAGGGTGAAGCAAAGAAGTAAGATGGCGAGATGCAAAATGCGTCACTTAGTTGAGGGAGTGGGAAGAACTGAAACAAACCATTAGAACACTCTCAGGATATATCCAGTAGAGAAGCAAGAAAGGGTGACCAAGAACAACTCACACAAAGAAGGTAAGGAGAAGGGATTCTGAACCCATATGCACCTTTTTCCCCAAAGACTCAAGGGGGGTGTAAAAGGAAGTGTACTCAAAGTTCCCTTGACATGTTTGCATCTCTCCTGTAAACCATACCATTCATCAAGGCTCTCCAAGAAATCCCTCATACATTAAGTGTATGAAAGAGCTGCTGACCAAGAAAATAATTAGGAAGGAAACAATAGTGATGAATAAGGAGTGCAGTCTCATCAAAAGAGTTTCTACAAAAGAGGACCCAGGGAGTTTTCATATCCCTTGTGCTATAGGAGAAAAAGGATTGATAAGGGACCTGTGACGAGTAGCGATCAACTTATGCTTTATCCTATGAAGAGCTTCAGTAATGAGCTACGCCTCTTATTCAATTGTGATCACAAGTTGGCTGTAAGGGAAACCTCAAATTGTTATCTTGGAGATGGAAGAGAGTCACCTCCATCCAATCATATTGGGAAGACCATTCCTAGCCACAGCTAGAGCACTTATAGATGTGGAGCGAGGGAGAGCTAATACTGAAGATACATGATGAACAACTTACCTTCAATGTCTTCAAACCCTCACAAGAAGTAGATCAAGAAAACAAGAAATCAAGGGAGGATCACAATAAGGCATTGGTGGAAGAAACAAGAACAGAAGCACAAACAATACACCTGAGAATCCCTTTGGTTGACAAACAATACAATCAGAAGGCACAACAGCTAAGGGAAACCCAAGAGGAGCTAAACTCACCGGAGTCACAGACCAGCAACAAATTTCCATGGAAAAAAGAGGCCACAAGGAGCAGGTAGCATTAAAAGAAATAAGGAAGAAGGCACCAAGGGGATGGAGGAACAAGAAGATCTCTACAGAGGATTTCTCTCCAGGAGATGAAGTAATCTCTACTTATTTCCTATCTATCCCACCTCATCTCCCCACCATTCCATCTCAGCTACCTCAAGTGTACACCATCAACAGATTTCTCTCCTTGGAACATGTGAAGATTCTTAATAAACCCAACTGAGATAGATTCACTGCGAGAGGGGAAGATTTGAGACATTACCAACCACCTGACAAAGGCCAAACGTGAAGCTAATGACGCTAAAGAAGTGCTTCATGGGAGGCAACCCATGTTTTATATCCTTTCCTTTAGACCTTTAATAGTAGTTAATAAAGCAAGGTTCATGAATTCCAAATCAACCTTGACAAACACTTAGATGAACCCTTGTATGCAACATATAGTGAACAAGTTTGGTGTTCAAGGCATATTAAGAGGGCATGAACACAATTGATATCATGTCAATCTTAAGAGCCTTAATCCACTCTTTCTACACTACATGCTCACAAACTAAGTTTGATGTCACCAATGTTGCATACATGAACACTCCATCAGTAGGTTGGGTTACATTCATGAATAGCATTTAGTTATTTAAAAACAAAAAAATTTAAAAAGTAGTTATTCCACTCTCTAACTTTTTCCGCCACCATTCAAACTCATTTTTTTTCCTTTATCTTGTAGGAGAAATGAAGGGAAGATTGGATGAAATTGATGGGACAAAATGAAGAAGGGGGTTCGGCCACTTCATAAAGGGGGACTATACACACGTCTTCAAGGAGTACCTTGGGAAGTGTTGCCATGCAATATTGGAGAAGGATATCCTTGGAAACTGAACCAATCACTTCATAAAAGTGGTGATCCTTGTGCTCATTTCATGCCAAACCCCAACCGTCCAACCAATCACTTCATACAAAGTAATGATCCTTGTGCCCACCCCATCAGCGTGCTTAATGAAGGACGACAACTACACAGGGAAGAATTCAACATAAACACTCAGGCCAAGTTGACTTATGTGGCTGGGCATATGCATAATTTGCACTCTGTGATCCCAAGGTATGATACAGTTCACAAAGACCTAACAGAACAAGAGGAGGGAAAGGTGAAACAACAGAAGGAAACATTGAAGAAGAAGATGGAAGATGCTGGCTTCTGGAAAAAGTTAATCGGGAAGCGTAAAGGAAATGGGGATTCGAGCAATCAAGAAAGACACAAAGAGGACAAATAAGAGAGAGATCATGGGCATCCCCATGAGTAAAAGGTGGCGGATTCCCTTTCCCTTTTCTTTCTTTCAAGCCTAAAATAAGGAAGATCATGTATGAAATAGAACATGCATCCATAGTAGCTTAGGAATTTTCAATTCTGTCTTTAAGATTTCATTGCTTAAGTCTATGTGTGCTAGTCTAAGTTTCCTGTTTTCATTTTTATCTTGCTTAAATGCATGCTTGTCCCTTAAGCTAAATAAAAGAAAATGTTATGAAAAACCAGAGTGGGGTTCATCTTGTGAAGTAAGTTATCAATGTTTGTGGAGTGGTAATTGGTTAGCTAAGTTGGTCCACCAACAAGGTATATAGGCAACTAGATGTTCTGAATCCTATGCTTGAAGCACATTCTATAAGACTAGCTAAACAACAAGATCCTAATGAAAAAAGGGAAAAGAACAGTGAGAGTTCGAAAAAAAGAAAGAAAAAGAATAAGAAATAAAGCTAGGCACCAAGGGTTTAAATCTTGAAGCATGTGTCTGTGGTGTTCTTGTGCAAAGAATCTGCTTGGATGAATAAGTTCTCAGGAGTGCCTCATCACTTGGTAACTTGGGTTAACTAACCTGGGATTATCAACTGAAAATCCACTATCAAGAGCAACCTTGCTACAGAACACTTAGTAACCCAAAGAGGTGCTGGACACCAAGGCCTCAAGTAAAAGAAAATAACAAACCATATGCCTGTGGTGTGCATGTATGGGGGAGAGAGACTTGAGGGAGTAAGTCCTTAGGGGTGTTTCAACACCTAGCACCTTGAACCAACTGGTTCAGGAGTGTTGGCTGAAAGCTTATTTTAAAGAGTTGCCCCCTCACAGAGCACTTAGCCTAAGAATGCAATAAATCCTAAAAAGAAGGGGGAGATCAAGGAATAAGGATCTCATAGGATGCAATCAAGCAAGTACTCAAGAGCATGATAAGGACCTGAAAACCAGTAAAGGAATAAACCTAAGTTGCTATGCATGAAACCCCATAGACCAAGAAATTTACTTCTATAATAAGAACTTGTTTCTCTTGTTCTTTCATTCATCATTCTTATGTTTCAATACTTGCTTAGGGACAAGCAAGCTTTAAGTTTGGTGTTGTGATGCCAGGGCATCTTGGCCAGTTTCACTGACCTTTTTCTTTACTATCTTAGGGTAGTTTCATGCATTTTCTTAGTAAATAAGCAAGTTTTGGGTGAATATACACTTACATCTTGATTCAAGCAAGGGATGATGTGCCAACGTTAGTGACACAAACCTTTGTCACTGATGAGCGGATAATTTATACGCTTTTTGGCATTGTTTTTACATAGTTTTTAGTATGATTTAGTTAGTTTTTAGTATATTTTTATTAGTTTTTAATTAAAATTCACATTTATGGACTTTACTATAAGTTTGTGTGTTTTTTTGTGATTTCAGGTAATTTCTGGCTGAAATTGAGGGACTTGAGCAAAAATCAGATTCAGAGGTTGAAGAAGGACTGCAGATGCTGTTGGATTCTGACCTCCCTGCACTCAAAATGGATTTTCTGGAGCTACCGAACTCCAAATGGCGGGCTCTCAATTGCTTTGGAAGGTAGACATCCAGAGCTTTCCAGCAATATATAATAGTCCATACTTTGATTAAGAATAGATGACGTAAACCGGCATTGAACGCCAGTTCCATGCTGCATTCTGGAGTCAAACGCCAGAAACAGGTTGCAAAGTGGAGTTAAACGCCAGAAACAGATTACACTCTGGCGTTCAACTTCAAGAAAGACCTCTACACGTGTAAAGCTCAATGCTCAGCCCAAGCACACACCAAGTGGGCCCCGAAAGTGAATTTCTGCATCATTTACTCATTTCTGTAAACCCTAGTAACTAGTTTAGTATAAATAGGACTTTTTTACTATCTTTTGGATCATCTTTGATTAGTTTTTATGCTATCTTAGACTTTTGTGAGGGCTGGCCATTCGGCCCTGCCTGAACATTTATCACTTGTGTATTTTCAACGGTAGAGTTTCTACACACCATAGATTGAGGTGTGGAGCTCTGCTGTTCCTCAAAGATTAATGCAAAGTACTACTGTTTTTCTATTCAATTCAACTTATTCCTATTCTAAGATATCCATTCGCACCCAAAAACATGATGAATGTGATGATTATGTGACGCTCATCATCATTCTCACCTATGAACGCGTGCCTGACAAACACTCTCGTTCTACATGCAAACAAGCTAGAATGAATATCTCTTGGATATCTAATACGGAGGACCGAGTATGAGATATTAGAATCTTCGTGATATTAGAATCTTTCAGAATGGACCATCCTGGATATATTTTATGATGGTCTGTCTGAGCTATCAAAGATGTCACTGGACCATTCTGCAGGTGGATCTATTCACCTAAAGAAAACACTGCAGAAGCTCAAGAACTCATTGACATGGTTGCAAATAACCAGTTCATGTACACTTCTGAAAGGAATCCTGTGAATAATGGGACGCCTATGAGGAAGGGAGTTCTTGAAATTGATACTCTGAATGCCATATTGGCTCAGAATAAAATATTGACTCAGCAAGTCAATATGATCTCTCAGAGTCTGAATGGATTGAAGGAATCATCCAACAGTACTATAGAGGCATCTTCTGAAGGAGAAGCTTATGATCCTGAGAACCCTGCAATAGCAGAGTTGAATTACATGGGTGAACCCTATGGAAACACCTATAATCCTCATGGAGAAATCATCCAAATTTCTCATGGAAGGATCAACAAAAGCCTCAACAAGGCTTTAATAATGGTGGAAGAAACAGGTTTAATAATAGCAAGCCTTTTCCATCATCCACTCAGCAAAAGACAGAGAGTTCTGAGCAGACCCCATCTAGCTTGGCAAACATAGTCTCTGATCTATCTAAGGCCACTCTAAGTTTCATGAATGAAACAAGGTCCTCCATTAGAAATTTGGAAGCACAAGTGGGCCAGCTGAGTAAAAGGATCACTGAAACCCCTCCTAGTACTCTCCCAAGCAATATAGAAGAAAACCCAAAAGGAGAGTGCAAGGCCATTGAATTGATCATCATGGCCGAACCTACAAGGAAGGGAGAGGACGTGAACCTCAGTGAGGAAGACCTCCTGGGACGTCCAGAGATCAATAAGGAGTTTCCCTCTGAGGAACCAAAGGACTTTGAGGCTCATCTGGAGACCATAGAGATTCCATTAAACCTCCTTATGCCATTCATGAGCTCTGATGAATATTCTTCTTCTGAAGAGAATAAGGATGTTACTGAAGAGCAAGTTGCCAAGTACTTTGGTGCAATCATGAAGCTGAATGCCAAATTATTTGGTAATGAGACTTGGGAAGATGAACCTCCCTTGCTCACCAATGAACTGAGTGATCTGGATCAACTGAGATTGCCTCAGAAGAAACAGGATCCTGGAAAGTTCTTAATACCTTGTACCATAGGCACCATGACCTTTGAGAAGACTCTATGTGACCTTGGGTCAGGGATAAACCTCATGCCCCTCTCTGTAATGGAGAAACTGGGAATCTTTGAGGTGCAAGCTGCCAGAATCTCATTAGAGATGGCAGACAACTCAAGAAAACAGGCTTATGGACTAGTAGAGGACGTGTTAGTAAAGGTTGAAGGCCTTTACATCCCTGCTGATTTCATAATCCTAGACACTGGGAAGGATGAGGATGAATCCATCATCTTTGGAAGACCCTTCCTAGCCACAGCAAGAGCTGTGATTGATGTGGACAGAGAGAGTTGGTCCTTCAACTGAATGAGGGCTACCTTGTGTTTAAAACTCAAGGATCTCCTTCTGTAACCATGGAGAGGAAGCATGAAAAGCTTCTCTCACTGCAGAGTCAACCAAAGCCCCCACAGTCAAACTCTAAGTTTGGTGTTGGAGGCCACAACCAAACTCTAAGTTTGGTGTTGGGAGGTCCCAACCTTGCTCTGATTATCTGTGAGGCTCTATGAGAGCTCACTGTCAAGCTATTGACATTAAAGAAGCGCTTGTTGGGAGGCAACCTAATGTTATTTAATAATTTTTATTTTATTTTCTCTTTGTTATTTCATGTTTTATTAGGTTGATGATCATGTGGAGTCACAAAAACTACTGAAAAATCGAAAACAGAATGAAAAACAGCATTGAAAATAGCACACCCTAGAGGAAGGGCTTACTGGCGTTTAAACGCCAGTAAAGAGCATCTGGCTGGTGTTTAACGCCAGAACAGAGCATGAAACTGGCGTTAAATGCCAGAAACAAACAGCAATTTGGCGTTTAAATGCCAGCATTGCACCCAGAGAAAAGTTGGCGTTAAAAGCCAGAAACAAGCATCAGACTAGCGTTTAACGCCAGAAACATGCACCACACTGGCGTTCAATGCCAGAAACATGCTATAGACTGGCGTTGAACGCCCAAAACAAGCATGGAAGTGGCGTTTAACGCCAGAAACATGCTGCAGTCTGGCGTTAAACGCCAGGATTGCCTACAAAGGGCATTTACACGCCTAATAGGTGTAGGGATGAGAAATCCTCAAACACCTCAGGATCTGTGGACCCCACAGGATCCCCACCTACTTTTCCCATCACCTCTTTACCAATCACATCCATCCTCTCTTCCCCAAAAACCCCACCTACCTTTAAATTCAAAATAATTTTCCTCCAAACCCAACCCTAAATTGCCGAACCCTAAACCCCTCCCCACTCCTATATAAACCCCTCATTCCTCTTTATTTTCACACAACAAAACCCTCTCTTCTTCCCGTTGGCCGAAACCATCTCTCTCTCCCTCTCCTCCATTTTTCTTCTTCTTCTACTTCTTTCTTTCTTCTTTTGCTCGGGGACGAGCAACCATTTTAAGTTTGGTGTGGTAAAAGCATAGCTTTTTGTTTTTCCATAACCATTCATGGCACCTAAGGCCAGAGAAACCTCTAGAAAGAGGAAAGGGAAGGCAATTGCTTCCACCTCTGAGTCATGGGAGATGGAGAGATTCATCTCTAAGGTCCATCAAGACTACTTCTATGAAGTTGTGGCCAAGAAGAAAGTGATCCCTGAGGTTCTTTTCAAGCTCAAAAGGAATGAGTATCCGGAGATCTGACTTGAGATTCAAAAAAGAGGTTGGAAAGTTCTCACTAACCCTATTCAACAAGTCGGGATCTGGTGCGCAGAAATTGTGATTACACTTTGATTATGTAAAATTCATCGCTCTTTCTTTCCCTGGTAATGGCGCCAAAAAAACATGATGCCAATACCATGGTTCACAACTTCGCACAACTAACCAGCAAGTGCACTGGGTCGTCCAAGTAATACCTTACGTGAGTAAGGGTCGAATCCCACGGAGATTGTTGGTATGAAGCAAGCTATGGTCACCTTGTAAATC
This sequence comes from Arachis hypogaea, assembly GCF_003086295.3. Lineage (NCBI taxonomy): Eukaryota > Viridiplantae > Streptophyta > Magnoliopsida > Fabales > Fabaceae > Arachis > Arachis hypogaea. The sequence goes on along the minus strand of NC_092038.1, from coordinate 77,923,204 downwards.
TCAGTCAGACGGATATAAAATAGTAATGGGGTTTTCAAAATTAATTACTAGAATAGGGATAGAAATACTTATGTAAATCACTGGTGAGAATTTCAGATAAGCGCATAGAGATGCTTTCATTCCTCTGAACCTCTGCTTTCCTGCTATCTTCATCCAATTAGTCTTACTCCTTTCCATGGCTGGCTTTATGTAATGCATCACCATTGTCAATGGCTACTTTCGGTCTTCTCTCGGGAAAATGATCCAAATGCCCTGTCACGGCACGGCTAATCGTCTGGAGGTATCACCCTTGTCAATGGTTATATCATATCCTCTCAGTGAAAATGGTCAACGCACCCTGTCACGGTACGGCTATTCATCTGTCGGTTCTCGATCATACTGGAATAGGATTTACTATCCTTTTGCGTCTGTCACTACGCCCAGCAATCGCGAGTTTGAAGCTCGTCACAGTCATTCAATCATTGAATCCTAGTCGGAATACCACAGACAAGGTTTAGACTTTCCATATTCTCTTGAATGCCGCCATCATTCTAGCTTACACCACGAAGATTCTGATTAAGAGATCTAATAGATACTCATTCAATCTAATGTAGAACGGAAGTGGTTGTCAGGCACGCGTTCATAGGGAATGATGATGATTGTCACGTTCACATTCAGGTTGAAGTGCAAATGAATATCTTGGAAGCGAAATAAGATGAATTGAATAGAAAACAGTAGTACTTTGCATTAGTCTTTGAGGAACAGCAGAGCTCTACACCTTAATCTATGGAGTGTAGAAACTCTATCGTTAAGATTACATAAGTGAAAGGTCCGGGCATGGCTGAGATGGCTAGCCCCCAAAACGTGATCACAGGATCAAAAATACAATCCAGGATGTCTAATACAATAGTAAAAGGTCCTATTTATAATAAACTAGCTACTAGGGTTTACAGAAGTAAGTAATTGATGCATAAATCCACTTTTGGGGCCCACTTGGTGTGTGCTTGGGCTGATCTTGAGTGTTACACGTGTAGAGGTCATTCCTGGAGTTGAACGCCAGTTTTGGTGCCAGTTTGGGCGTTGAACTCCACTTTGCAACTTGTTTCTGGCGCTGGACGCCAGAATTGGGCAGAGAGCTGGCGTTGAACGCCAGTTTTCATCGTCTAAACCTGGCAAAGTATGGACTATTATACATTGCTGGAAAGCCCTGGATGTCTACTTTCCAACGCAATTGGAAGCGCGCCATTTTGAGTTCTGTAGCTCCAGAAACTCCACTTTGAGCGCAGGGAGGTCAGAATCCAACAGCATCAGCAGTCCTTCTTCAACCTCTGAATCTGATTTTTGCTCAAGTCCTCAATTTCAGCCAGAAAATACCTGAAATCACAGAAAAACACACAAACTCATAGTAAAGTCCAGAAATATGAATTTAACATAAAAAACTAATGAAAACATCCTAAAAGTAACTAGATCCTACTAAAAACATACTAAAAACAATGTCAAAAAGCATATAAATTATCCCCTCATCACAACACCAAACTTAAATTGTTGCTTGTCCCCAAGCAACTGAAAATCAAATAGGATAAAAAGAAGAGAATATACTATAAATTCCAAACTATCAATGAAACATAGCTTCAATCATATGAGCAGGACTTATAGCTTTTTGCCTCTTGAATAGTTTTGGCATCTCACTTTATCCATGGAGGTTCAGAATGATTGGCATCTATAGGAACTCAGAGTTCAGATAGTGTTATTGACTCTCCTAGTTTAGTATGATGATTCTTGAACACAGCTTCTTTATGAGTCTTAGCCGTGGCCCTAAGCACTTTGTTTTCCAGTATTACCACCGGATACATAAATGCCACAGACACATAATTGGGTGAACCTTTCCAGATTGTGACTCAGCTTTGCTAAAGTCCCCAATTAGAGGTGTCCAGGGTTCTTAAGCACACTCTTCTTTGCTTTGACCTTGACTTTAACCGCTTAGTCTCAAGTTTTCACTTGACACCTACACGCCACAAGCACATGGTTAGGGACAGCTTGGTTTAGCCGCTTAGGCCAGGATTTTATTCCTTTTGGCCCTCCTATTCCACTGATGCTCAAAGCCTTGGGATCCTTTTTATTGCCCTTGCCTTTTGGTTTTAAGGGTTACTGGCTTTTTGCTCTTGCTCTTGGTTTTAAGAGCTTTTGGCTTTTTCTGCTTGCTTTTTCTTTTTCTTTCTATTTTTTTTTTTCACCTATTTTATTTTATTTTTTTTTTCTGCAAGCTTTGTTCTTTGCTGCTTTTTCTTGCTTCAAGAATCATTTTTATGATTTTCAGATTATCAAATAACATGTCTCCTTGTCATCATTCTTTCAGAGCCAACATATTTAACATTCTTAAACAACAACTTCAAAAGACATATGCACTGTTCAAGCATACATTCAGAAAACAATAAGCATTGTCACCACATCAATATAATTAAACTAAGTTCAAGGATAAATTCGAAACTCATGTACTTCTTGTTCTTTTGAATTAA